>NC_056735.1:787880703-788043203 GCF_019279795.1 Protopterus annectens
TGTGTGCACTACCAGCACGAGAGGCTAGACATGCATATGAGATAGCAGACACACATGCTGGCGATTGTCAGGTTAGAGTAACACAGACTGACCTGTATCAGGAATACATAGCCCAAATCTGTCATCCACAGTACTAGGCATACCCTCATCAACTTCATGATGGTCGAGTGGATGTAACAGAAATGGCCAGGGCAACAGGTGCTGATAGCTGAATCTGTTGAAGTTAAAGTAATGGCTAATCTTTTGAGGGACCTAGTGCCAGTATTCAAGTAACCTCCTTTGCACGTGTGAGCCTGCGGTCCTACAGAACACCCAGGTGACATGTATGAAGGCTAGGTGGCTGTATCAAGGGTATGTATGCAAGGTCACACTGTCTGGCACAATTGCCCCTCACACACTGTTGCATGTAAACACACCTGGTAAACATGTACATATACAGCTCTACCTTGGCTATGAAAAGGTCACTGGGTTTCCACTCCACTTTACTCATCATTGCTACTGTCAGCATGACCACAGCCTGCAGACACACAGACACTTGGATCACAACCAGAATACAGTATGTGACACTGCAATCAATCAGCAGTACTAACAGCATAGTGCATCATGGCTAACAAGGTATATACACCTCAATGTGTGCCCATAACTACTGGCAGCAGACAGCACCTTACACAGCATGACATTGCTACACTGTACTATAGTCACCCTGTGCATCAGACTCATATGAGCATGTCCATGCATCGATGGTATGGATAACAGGGTTGTGGCACAAGTATTATCACATGCACAACGTGTGGTGTTGGATTGCTAGAGGCCTAATCTGGGCCATATGGCTGACATCATATGTGTGTATGTTTGTGTGTGTGTGTGTGTGTGTGTGTGTGTGTGTGTGTGTGTGTGTGTGTGTGTGTGTGTGTGTGTGTGTGTGTGTGTGTCTCTGGGGGGGTGATGTTCAACTGGTCCGTGCAGAGGAGCTGTACATGTCTGGTGGTTACTGGCCTATGATACGGATGTGTGAGTGTTCATCTGCACACCATCAAGCAATGTCGATGCCTGACACAGGGCAATGTTGGACAGCTGTGAACCATACATAGCAGGATGTACAGTTCACCATCTCCCAGCAGAGACGTGTTAACTGTTTTTTCCAGGAGTATCACTGGCACTGCCAGGCCCAAGGACAGATGCAGTACTACTCCCTGATGGTGACTGCTATCTGCTGGATCCACATCCCTGATGGGACGGGCCAGAATACCGTGCCTATGGCCTGCTCTGGTGTGGTGTGGACAGCACCCTCCCTTTGGTAGTGCTGTTGGTACTGCCACTACAGGACTGTGAATGTGCATGGCCATGTTGGTTCACAGCTGATCATGTTGCTGACCTATATCCACCTGGCTGATGCCTACTCCCACCACATGCTCAAGCACAGACATTTCACGGTCTAGCAGTGACAATGTCTCATCCCACTGTATATTCACGACATTGGCAAGATGACGTATGGCATCACAAATGCCATGGAGGTCATCATGCATGGCAGGGAGTGCTGCATTCATGACCCTGAACATCTGTCTGGTGTTGCAGTCAGTATGTGCCTGTGCCTTCATGACGGAACATAACATGTGTCTGGTGACATCTGCTGTGACACTGGCAACAGGGGCTTGATGGGCAGCAGTCCTCTGTCAAGCATGCCTGTCCATCTGCCTGTGTGTAACCTCGCCTGCTCTCTGCCTACAGCTGGTGTCTACACTCACACTCGCCCTGCTCACCACCCTTAACCTGTCTATTATCCATGGCTACTGAGGACTGGGTATGTGTGGGCATACTGACTTTATGTGGGGACATGTTTGGTGAAAGTGGGAAACCAAACAATGGCATGGATTCAGGCACAAGCAACCTCAACTGTGAATCACTATGACCACCATCATCATGGGAGTCTGCATAGACACTGACATCAGGTTGTGAAGGGGAGGGACACCAAGCCCTGTGTTCACCTGCGAGGGAAAGACAACATATGTAAACTAATACCCTGCAGTATTATGTTGGCTGACACACACACACACACACACACACACACACACACACACACACACACACACACACACACACACACACACACACACACACACACACACTCCTGGTACAGTCTGGTACAGCTATGACACCTATGGGCCTTTCAGGGCTGACCTTACTGTAGTTCGGCCTGCCACAATCCATCTCTTTCACTGCTACTGTAAGGCCCACAACAAAGGGTGACAAATACTACTGTGTAATGAGCCTAGTAGCAGAATGGTAATTGTGGCCAAGACCAAGGCTATTGGAGTGATCTATACAGTGTCAACAAATGCATATACATGTACTGTAAGAGCTGACTTACTGCTATACAGATCACACACAACAACAAGGTGTAATGATACGTGATGATAACTGATGAAGGGACAAGATTATATACTATTTCTGCAGTAACTACACAGTTCAGACTCACAGGGATTCATTTCAGACAACATTGCAATACATACAGAAAACATGTAAAGTACTAGGTGCATAGCCTCATATGATGATACCAGACTATTGGCCCTGATGCCCTCATAAGCCTGGCCCAGAATTTTGCCCATGTCCCTTCCAAGCCAGCACCTGTTTCCCCTGTCCAGCTGGGACACACGGGATCCCATGAGTGTCTCATCCATTTCTTATGCCATCGTCCAGCTTCTTCTTCAAGAGGGCTATATATGTACTCTGCTAGACATGGGGAGAGAGAGTGTATTTTACAGTCTATTGTGTGGGACACTACACTCTCCCGCCAAGTACTATATATGTCACAGACCAGGTGAGGGCCTTGTGTGCATGATGTGTGAGTGCAATTAGTCTTACAGATATGCAGAAATGTCATCAAGGCTGGTTTGGACATGGCCTTTTATGCCAGACACAGATCACCTATGATAAGTCTGTATGATACTGAGTACAGGGACAGGGCTTTCAGCCTACATGTATTGGATAATTGTTACAGACCCTGGATTTGCCTGCTCATGAACCTCTGTGGTCTCTGCAACTGCTGCATTTGCTTGGCAAAGTACATGCCAAATGAGCCATCATACTTGGTAATTCATCTGATAAGGGTGGACTACAGGTATGTTGTGGCCTCCTGGTTCCTGGATGACATACCCATATTTGTGAGGTGGCCCATGCAGACAACTTTCCTTACAATGGTGCCCACATGGTGGGAAACTGTCAGGTTGCTACCAAACTTGGTGCACAAGTCATCTCACACCTGATTGCATGCTCAGTACATTATTACTGTCACAATTATTGTGAATGACAGCAGGGAGAATGATGCCTCTCCTGGCATTCAGTTTGTGGAAATGCTTCTTGCACCAGTCATTAATTGGATAATGGCCTCTTGGGGGATGCTAACATCAGTAGGGGAATGTAAGACTATGGCCAGCTTGCAAGCATCTGTACACCTGGTCAGTCACAGACCACTGCTTTTGTCTGTACCTCAGATACGTATATTTCAAACAGTAGAGTCCCCCAGACCGATCCTTGGGGTACACCTCTTTGGAAGACTCTACAACTAGAGGTGGGTTCCACTACTTTGACCGAGTGGGTACTATCATTGAGCCAGTTAGCTACCCATCTAGTAACATACAGGTTGATGCCTAGCTGTGTAGGCGCATGCATCCTGGCTGCCTGGGAATTATTGTGAAAGAATTGGGCTAGGAGAAGGTAGGCATTGTTCACCATCTTCGCCTCATCTTTGTGTTTGTTGACCACTTCAGAGTGGCCGATCAGGTTTAACAGGCCTGAACTCCCTTTGACAATACCACGCTGTGTGGGCTTAGGCATTTTGAGGTTGCTGATGTCCCTGTTCATAATGTCCTTGATATTGTCTTCCAAGCCATTGCAGAGCAGACTAGTCAGGCTGATGTGCATATGACTGGCTGGGTCGTTGGATTGCTCTCCCTTTGTGTATAGGGATGACAGTGGCTGTCCTCTGTGCAGATGGGATGACACTGGTGCTCAGGATTTGGTTGACTACAGTGTGTAATGGATCTGAGAGGTCATGCCTGTGTTCATGTAGGATACAGCCAGGGATGGTATCAGGCCTATAAAGACCTCTGTGTGTTGCCTTTGAAAGGGCATTATGAACCTTCTTCTTGATGATGAGGGGCACAGGTTCTGTGCATGCACATGTGTACCGATGGGAGGAACAGGAGGGTGATGTTTACACTTCACCTGTCTACAGCTGGTTGCCTATATTTATGTATATGTGGTGTTATTGACTACCACTACAGAGCAACTTTGTGTGTTGCCTCTGGGATTGCAGACACATGTGTGGAAGGCCTAGTGACTGGCCTTAGTAGATGTGTCCAATTTGTACTCAAAGATAGCCTTAGGGTAATTCACCTGTGACCTTATTTGATTGTGCAGACCAACATGACATTGATTCCAATAAGGCACCTGTTCCTTTTTGGCCCTGTCCAGCAATTATTTCCACCTATTATGGTATGTGTGCATTGCTGCTGTCCACCATGGACGTTTACCCTACCTTGAGGGAGATGATGTCTTGTCAGGCATTGCTGAGTCCATACAGCTATGTAGGTGCCCACATAGTATTGTGGCATGGGCCCGGACACTACTGCTAGTTTCAACTGATGGGACATTGGCTATAAAGCTACTTCTACCCACTCTGAGGAGATTTATAGTCATTTGTTTAAAGTTAATTTTGTTTGACCCTGACAAGGGGAGGCAGGGGAGATGGTGACCTGAACAGCGATAGCTATGTGGTCAGATCTTACCAAGGAGGATGACACTGTAGGAGTGCTACAGTTGATAGTCATGTTGGTTAGGACCAGGTATAGGATATTCCCACTTGTAGGAGTGTTGACTGGCTGATTCACTGTATTGCCATTGACAAAGCCGAGGAATCTCTGTGCATTCATGTTCAGGTGGCATAGGTCATGCACAATATGGTTGAGAAATTGAAGTCACCCAGGAGCAGGGTAGATGATTGAATCCTGACAGATTCCAGAAAGTCCAAATACGTGTGGTGGTTATCCATAGTTGTGGTTGGAGGCCTGTAGCTAGCTATGATTTGAGTAAGTGTTTTGTCAACTGTTAACTGCACTCAGGATGCCTTCCATGTGTCATACTTTTTGGCCAGCCTGGAGGTGTGTATGTGTATGATAATGTTCAACACTCCACCTCCTGTGGTTTTGTAGCCCTCCATTTGGGGTGTAAATGTATGATGAGATGAGTAACTTGGCAAGGTTAGTAAGCTTTCCACAGCTACAAAGCAGGTGTCAGTGACTGCAAAAACATCAGCATCCTACAGGACAAAGTATGGTTGCATTGACATGAGCAAGTCATCTGCACAAAGGCACACATCACTGGTGGACAAAGGCAGGAAAATAGTGTCACTTTATGAATCTAGTTGAAACACAGTTGCCAGCAAAGAAGGTGTTGCATTCACAGGTCTACTCTGCAGGATATGACATCTTACAATGAAATGTATGCTATTAAGTTATGACTTTAGTCTTTAATGGGTCACCAGTGATGTGCCAGACAATACACAACTGTATGAAGCACTGACTACAAATATGAGGCAGACATGTGGTCAGTCTGCAAAACTCTGGACAGTTGTCAGGTATGGGCCCAGTATATAACATACAGTTCAACACACACTTCTGTGCCTGTTGTGTACTATGCACATACCCTATATAAGTCTCTTACATTTGTAAGACAAGCATATGTATCATAGTAGCATTAACAGGTGACATATGAATATTTAAAACATCCCAGGTAGCTGGCCTAGCAGTGTCCCACTCAGTATTGGACAACAGACACTCCAGTAGTAGTCATACATGAGCTTACCTTTGCTGGGTTACTCAGGGGTGACTCAGGGGCCAGAGATGTGATCCGTCAATGCAGACAGGGCAAGCAGGAATGGCCATAGGTGCCAGACAGTGGCATGTGAGTCCAGCAGGTCTTGTTGCAACCTAGTGTTTAAAGACCTATTTGACATTATTGCATTTCCCCTTCTGCACTCCATTTCAAACTTATGTGATTGACATACCTGTTATAGGGATGAAGAGTTTCCTCAGAATAATGGAAAAGTTTAGGTTTGTGTAGTCACAGTCTGTCTTTGCGTAAATGGGCTCAGACCTGTGTATCATAGGCAGCAGCTTGCCTTTTGTAGGTAATGCTCATGAACAGGTGATGGCCTGTGCACCAGTTGGCGTCTTCCACTTGCTACTTGCATCAAGAGCAGCTGTGTTTTCTTTCCATTAGCCAGTGCCATAGCAACACAGTGCTATAATTAAGTCCTTCATGTGGGCCTTTCCCTTTTCCTTGCTTGTGGGGAGGGCATTATGGAGGTGTGGGGGCTACAGCTTCACAGACAGTAGTAGAAATACCTCTCAGGACAAGAGATGTGGAGACAGCCCAACAACATGGGGGACAAAGCTCCAGAATTGGGTATAGATTGTAAGTAAATATTGCTGTTATACACATAAAGGATTGCTAGATTAACAGGGTTTATCTGTACATGCATTTTCTGCATGACTTGACATCTGACAGTGATATGTCTTTGACATACCTCTCAACTGTCCAGATGTCCACAGACTGCCCAGAGGTTTGCCTGTTATGTTTGGTCTTTTCCTCAGACAATTTCTGTTTTTGAGAAATCAGTAGGATAATGTGAGGATTGTAGTCAGTAAATGTTGACATTCATTAGTGTTTCAGACATCATATCCTTCAGGGATGATATGTTACAACAAATCATGTGACACTAGCAACTGTTTCAGTTTGTAACACCATTATGTGAGATATGTCCCTCTTTTCGGTGCCCTGTTCCCCAAGTATGTCATGTTTTGTCCAGATGTCTTGCAGTAAGAGGTTCTGAGGTATGGTAAATCATTATTTAGTAACTGCACTCCTGAGATCATCCCAGTGACTTAGCAGACTCCTGGAAGTGGTATGCGTCAGTGGCCATAAATATCGTCCCACACCCTGGACATTCTGTGGGAATGTGTACAATTGAGAGTTATGTATGTCTGGCCATTGTTTACAGACTGCCAAGACTGTGCAGCAGTGTTATGTGTAAATGTTTGTTGGGCTGAGTAGGGAGAGTAGCAAATGTGAGTGTCATAGATCCTTTTCTATCTGACTATGCATGCTGCCACAGTTGCTGGTGGTCTATCAGGTGTATATGTTTGTAGGGGCAGACTGAGAAATTTCCTGCAACACCTCAGGATTCCCAGTAGACTGTGAGTTGGGCCAGTATATGTCAGTGTAGTGTGTGACTGGCAATCAGGGCATGTTTATTCAAACAGTTGTTCTGCTCTAGAGTTCATTTGGGGCACTGGTATGTTCCTGTGATTGTGGTGCATATGGCTGTGAGACATTTTCACACCAATATCTGCTTTTCCCTACAGTTCCATCCCTGTAGTACATGATATATTTGGAAATACATAGGGAATTCCTCACAGCTGATTTGGGGTAGTGTCATGCTGGTCTTACTTTGGCTCAGAAGGTACTGGGTGAAATGGTTGGCAGCATTCAGTGTTTTTTCTCTTCTGTTACATGACTGCAGTCATACCTCTCCACTGTCCAAATGTCAAGACATTATCCAGATGTGTGGCTCATATGTTAGGTCTGTTCCCCATAACAGTTGTGGGCTTCTGACAAATCACTGAAACGATGTGAGCATTGACATCAGTAAATGATGACATTCATTCATGTTTCAGACGTAACGTATCACTAATTATATGTTAAATCAAACCATGCTACTCTATCAGACTTCTACACATATAACAACCATATTTCAAGATGTCACTATTGTTTGCCTTTTATCCCACCACTTTGTCAGGCTTTTTGCAGATGTCTTGCAGTAAGAGGTTATCTATCTATCTATCTATCTATCTATCTATCTATCTATCTATCTATCTATCTATCTATCTATCTATCTCTGTGTAAATATATGTACACACACATACACACACATATAGATATATATATCTGCATATATATTTATATTATATATATATGTATATATATATATATATATATATATATATATATATATATATATATATATATATATATATATGTGTGTGTGTGTGTGTGTGTGTGTGTGTGTGTGTCAGAGAAGTATGTAAGAGTGGTACAGGATATGTACGTGGGTCATGTGAGAATGGAGAGGTCTGCAGTGGGAGTGATGGATGCATTTAAGGTGGAGGTCAGATTACATCAAGGTTCAGCTCTGAGCCCTTTCTTATTTGTAATGGTGATGGACAGGTTGACAGATGAGATCAGACAGGAGTCCCCATGGACTATGATGTTTGCAGATGACATTGTGATCTGTAGTGAGAGTAGGAAACAGGTGGAGGAGACCCTGGAGAGGTGGAGATATGCTATAGAAAGAAGAGGAATTAAGGTCAGCAGGTCTAAGACAGAATATATATGTGTGAATGAGAGGGAGGATAGAGGAATGATGAGGATGCAGGGAGTAGAGGTGGCAAAGGTGGATGAGTTTAAATACTTGGGATCAACAGTTCAGAGTAATGGTGAGTGTGGAAGAGTGGTGAAGAAGAGTGTACAGGCAGGATGGAGTGGGTGGAGAAGAGTGTCAGGAGTGATTTGTGACAGACGAGTACCAGTAAGAGTGAAAGGGAAGGTCTACAAGAGGGTAGTGAGACCAGCTATGTTATATGGTTGGAGACAGTGGCATTGACAAAAAGGCAGGAGTCAGAGCTTGACGTGGCAGAGCTGAAGATGTTAAGATTTGCACTGGGTATGATGAGGATGGACAGGATTAGGAATAAGTATATTAGAGGGTCAGCCCAGGTTGGAAGGTTTGGAGACAAAGCCAGAGAGGCAAGATTACATTGGTTTGGACATATGCTGAGGAGGGATGCAGAGTATATTGGGAAAAAGATGCTAAGGATGGAGCTGCCAGGTAACAGGAAAAGAGGAAGGCCTAAGATAAGGTTTATGGATGTGGTGAGAGAGGACATGCAGGTGGTTGGTGTGACAGAGCAAGATGCAGAGGACAGGAAGAAATGGAAACAGTTGATCTGCTGTGGTGAGCCCAGATGGAAGCAGCTGAAAGAAGAAGAAGATATATACACACACATGTATATATATATATATATATATATATATAGATATATGTATATATATATATATATATATATATATATATATATATATATATATATATAGATATATATATATATATATATATATATATATATATATATATATATATATATATATATATATATATATACATATATATGTTATTTGTATCTATACACACACACACACACACACACACACACATATCTATCTATCTATATATATATATATATATATATATATATATATATATATATATATATATATCTATGTAAATAAAAATGTAAATGTTCGTTTGTTCAAAATCTTAAATCTCCGAAAGTTCTTCACCGATTGCTTTGAAATTTTCACACAATGTTGAATTTGAATACGTGCATGTTTTTATATACCTACTATTATATAGATGTCACATTTTACATTCGAATATGCACGTGTTTTTATATGCCTACTATGGATTCTATATATTTGTATACAGATGTGCAATTTTATATGTTTTTGTTATAACTTTCTTTCTTCTTTTTCAGTGCAATTGATCTGCTTTAGTTCATCCAAATAATGCCTCGCAGAAAATCAAACTTAGGTTGTCGTACTTGCGGAGCAGAAGCAGTGCGACAAGTAATTGCAAATCAAACTGAGGAAGAACGGGCATCAGCAAATGAGCAAAACAGACAAACAATGGCTCAAATACGTGCCGAGGAAGCAGCAGAGAAACATGCAGCCAGACTTGAGGATGCACGGTTGCGAGCACGGTGATTGCGTTCTGCAGCTTCAGATCTGCTTCGATCTCAACAGAATGAATGCGACAGGCTGAGACTGGCTGAAGGACGTCAACGAGAAACAGCAGATCAGCGTCAAACACGACTCTGTGCTCAGCAATCATGCGATTACAATCGCCTTGCATTCCGGTACAATCCAGCTGATGATTATAGTTTGAGCCGGCATGTTCTCATCGGCACTATGACTGAAGTGTGTCCTTATTGCAGGGCTCTGAAATTTAATGGAGAAACAAAAGGAATGTGTTGCTCTGCCGGAAAAATTAAACTGCCTCAACTTGGAGAACCGCCAGAGCCATTAAAAACTTTGCTTGCCAGATATACCGCCGAATCAAAGCATTTCCTATCTAACATCAGGAAATGCAACTCATGCTTCCAAATGATGTAGTTCAGCGCGGAAATCGTAACAGCTCAATTCATGCCAACTTTCAAAGTGAAAGGACAAATTTATCATAAAGCTGGCTCCCTGCTTCCATTCCCTGATGGTCAACATAAATTCCTACAAATGTATTTCATCGGTGATGGCAATGATGAATTGAATGCACGCTGTGGAATTTCTACCGGCATACAAAGGTCGATCATTTTCCAACTGCAAGAGCTTCTTCACGAAAAAAACTATTTAATGCGTTTGTTCAAAACTGCAATTGACATGATGCCATCTGATACACACAAGATTGTTATTCATGCTGACAAAATGCCTGCTGGAGAACATGTACGAAGATTCAACGCTCCAACTATAGACGAAGTGGCAATTGTTATAGTTGGAGATCACATCCAACCTAGAGATATTGTTCTTTATCGGAAAAATGATCAATTGACAACAGTTGCAGAAACTCATCGATGCTACGATGCCCTGCAATATCCAATCATTTTTTGGGATGGTGTCGATGGATATCACTTCAACGTTAAGATGATAAATCCAGTCAGTGGCAAAGAAACAAATATGAAATGCAGCACAATGAACTATTATTTATACCGATTAATGATTCGAGAGAATGAAGACAATCACATTTTGAAATGCCGTCAATTGTTTCACCAATACTTCATACATATGTATGCAACAATCGAAACAGAACATTTGATATTCATCCGTTTGAATCAGAACAAGCTTCACTCTGAAGAATACGTTAATTTGCGAGATGCAGTTGTAAATGATGGTAATACAACTAATGTTGGAAAACTAACGATTTTGCCATCTTCATA
This sequence comes from Protopterus annectens, assembly GCF_019279795.1. Taxonomy (NCBI): domain Eukaryota; kingdom Metazoa; phylum Chordata; order Ceratodontiformes; family Protopteridae; genus Protopterus; species Protopterus annectens. Next base: position 787,891,809 of record NC_056735.1, read on the forward strand.
TACAGGCCATCCACATCATATGCAGGAGTACGCTCAAGATGCAATTGCATATGTTCGTCACTACGGGCGTCCAGAACTATTCATTACATTCACATGCAATCCAGCTTGGGACGATATACAACAGCTCTTAATTCCTGGGCAATCACCGGTGGATAGGCATGACATCACAGCATGTGTTTTCAGACAGAAGCTGAAATCGCTGATTGATTTCATGGTAAAGCATGAAGTGTTTGGCTCTGTGCACTGCTGGATGTACTCAGTGGAATGGCAAAAGAGAGGATTGCCACAACGCACATATACTAATCTGGATCTGTAACAAAATCACTTCAAATGAAATTGACGATGTAATATGCGCTGAAATACCCGATGCCGATGTCGATAAGGATTTGCATGAAGTTGTGAAGAAAAATATGATACATGGACCTTGTGGTACACTGAATCCAAATTCACCATGCATGATAGACGGAAAATGCTCTAAGTGATATCCTCTAGCATTAGTATCCAACACAGTTACAGGAAACAATGGATATCCTTTATACAGAAGAAGATCAGCAGAAGATGGTGGTAAATTAGCAAACATACAAATGCGAAATGGTGACAGTGAAGTAGATAACTGGTGGGTTGTTCCATATTCGCCTTTGCTGTCAAAAACATAAAAAGTGCACATAAATGTGGAATACTGTAACTCTGTTAAATCGATCAAATACATTTGTAAGTACGTGAATAAAGGCAGCGACATGGCAGTTTTTGGCGTGCAACCAGAAAGAAGTGATAGGAATGCAGTCATACATATCGATGAAATCATACAGTATCAGGCTGGAAGATACATAAGCAGCAATGAAGCTGTATGGTGATTTCTTTCATTTCCCATACCTGAACGAAGTCCAGCTGTTGTTCACTTAGCAGTACATCTAGAAAATGGACAACTCATTTATTTCTCAGCTGCAAATGTGCAACAAATAGCCTTGAATCTACTGGCTACAATGATAACTGCTTTCTTCATGTTATGTCAAAATGACATGTTTGCGAAAACACTGCTGTATTCGAAAGTGCCTATGTATTACACATGGAATGCAAGTAGAAAATCATTTGAACAACGCAAACGAGGAGAGCAAGTCGACGGACAACCTGGCATATTCAAAGAAACTAGGATAGGCAGACTGTACACCGTGCATCCCAATCAAGATGAATGCTTCTTTCTTCGCATGTTGTTGGTAAATGTGCCCGGTCCAACGTCTTTCTAGCAATTGAGAATTGTCAACGGCATTACACATGCCACTTTCTGCAGTGCATGTAAAGCTCTGAATTTATTGGAGAACGACCGACACTGGGATGTATGCATTAATGACACATGCAATACGTCACATCCAAATCAAATTTGTGCATTGTTTGCAATCATTTTGACCGCCTGCTCTCCTTCAGCTCCAACAAAGTTATGGAAGAAATATAAATCGCACATGGCTGAAGATATTTTCCGTCGAATACGCAAGGAAAATTCAAATATGAACATGGATTTCACAGCAGAAATCTACTATGAAGAGTTGACAATGATTGAAGATTTGTGCTTATAAATCACAAACAAAGTTCTCAATCAATTGGGAATGCCATCACCGAATAGATCTGCTGCTGCTTCGTTCGATGTAGAATTGCGTTGTGAACAAAATTACAACATGGGTGCTCTTTTGTCGTATGTGCAATCAAATATTCCTAAGCTAATGCTTGAGCAAAAAGGCATTTATGGTCAAATAATGCAAACTGTCAATAACGGGGTTGGAGAAATCTTCTTCTTAGATGCGCCAGGAGGAACTGGTAAAATGTTCCTAATTGATTCTGGCAGCAATTTGATCCCAAAATGGCATAGCCTTAGCTCTTGCGTCATCTGCAATAGCTGCAACATTGATACCAGGTGGAATAACTGCTCATTTCACTTTTAAATTGCCATTGAACATGCAATTCATTGAAACTCCCACGTGCAACATTTCCAAAGCATCCAGCATGGGAAAAGTATTGCAGAAATGCAAACTTATTGTTTGGGATGAATGCACAATGGTGCACAAAAATCGCTCGAGGCTCTTGATCGATCATTGCAAGATTTGCGTGGAAACATCCGACCATTTGGGAAGGCATTAATATTGCTTGCAGGAGATTTCAGGCAAACATTACCTGTACTTCCTCGATCGACATCAGAGGACGAAATAAATGCTTGCCTGAAATACTCTACTTTGTGGCGACACATAAAGATGTTAAAATTAACTACAAATATGCATGTCCAGCTGCAAAATGATCGATCAGCTGAGATATTCTCACATCAATTGCTGGAAATTGGGAACGTAAAGTGCTGGTTGATCTGACCTCAGGACAAATTTCATTGCCTCATAACTTCTGCAATTTAGTGACGTCAAAAGAAGAATTGGTTGAAAAAGTATTTCCCAATATTCAAACCAATTATAAGAATCATGATTCGCTGACTGAACGAACTATTCTTGCGGCCAAAAACAAAGAAGTCTACAAACTTAACAATATTATTCAGTCTAACATTCAAAGTGAGGCAGTCACATACAAGTCCATCGACAATGTTGTGGAAGCAGATGAAGCGGTTAATTATCCAACAGAATTTTTGAATTCACTTGATCTGCCAGGGATACCACCACATGTACTGCAATTGAAAATTGGCATGCCAATTATCATGTTGCGAAATATCAACCAGCCAAAGCTTTGCAATGGCACGCGGCTTGCAGTAAAAAAATTAATGAGCAATGTCATAGAAGCAACAATCTTGACAGGACCTTTCAAAGGTGAAGATGTCCTCATTCCTCGCATTCCTATGATTCCAACTGATATCCCATTTCAATTTAAGAGATTGCAATTCCCAATTTGATTGGCGTTTGCAATCAACATCAACAAAGCTCAGGGCCAATCTTTAAAATTGTGCGGTTTAGATCTACACACGGATTGCTTTTCACATGGACAATTATATGTTGCGTGTTCTAGAGTCGGCAAACCAGACAATCTCTATATCTGCACAGACAATGTAACAACAAAAATATTGTATACCCACAAACATTGTGAAATTAAACATATTAGAAATGTGCACTTTCTCTTTTCTTTCTTTTCCATTTAACCAGACTGAGCCACAGCAACACGTGGCCAGGTGCAGCTAGTATATATATATATATATATATATATATATATATATATATATATATATATTTATATATAGAAGGGTACTACAGATATATATTATTCCTTTATGTTAAATGACTGTAGTGCATATGTTTGTAAAAACATTACAAATGTCTACAGCTCAGATGGTGTAGAGGTATGTTGCTGAGATTCTAGTGTACATTGTCTTGGGTTCAAGACTTGGTAGTGATGACTTTCTTCTTTAATGTTAAATGACCATAATGTATGATATGTTTTTAAAAGCATTTAAATCCTCCCAGCTCAGCTAGTGTAATAGTACATTGCTGTGATTGTAGTGCACAGTATTCTGGGTTTGAGATTTGGCAACACTGATTATTTTGTTGCTGGGCAGAACAAGGACTGATGAAGACAGAGTGATTAAGGTACTTTTAAGCAGTTGTACGTGGGTTTGCATGGTTTTGTGAAGCTAAGTGATACTAACAGACGGTTAAGTCCTCTTAGCTTCACTTAGCACCACTTACTCTGCTTACTCCTGCGCTACTTTTAATTAAAGAAAAGAAAAAAACAGGTGATAGGAAAGTAGTGAAATGAGGCAAGCATGGGGTAAAATGTTAAGAAAAGCAGCTAGGGATGTGCAGGATGGGTGTATGAAAGGACCATACCTCTACATTTTTTCTGCAGCAACAGCTGTGAATAATGTGTAGAATTTGGAATTTATAGCCTCACACCTCACCTCACAGGAAGGTTTGTTGGTGACAGACATTTGTAGACTAATGTGTGGGTAGATTGTAGCATTTGCAGACAGACAAGACACATAAGACAGCAGACAGGGGCAGTATATGACACATGAGGGGGTAAAAACCTTGCAAGGGTAGGGTGGTTGGGAATCAGAGGCCCGTGAGCCCCCAAATGGATACAGTGGGATTGAGGTCCCCACCTATGGGCATTCCCCACTGCACCTTCACGGCCCTGAAAGTGGCTCTGCTGGGGACTGGACAAGATGGGTGGCCTGCCCCTCAAGGTGCTACAGATGGCCCTCCATCTGGCACAGCTGCCCACCCAGCTTGAAGAAGATGATGCTGCACACCATACCTTGGCACATTCTGCCGGTGATAGGTTCCTCTCCACACCCGCACCCGGGGTGGTTGGGCCCCATCCCCTGAGATGGTTCCACATGAAGGAGGTGCAGGACCAGCAGAGGAGGATGTTCTGGTTTGGGTCCTAGGTGAGGTAGGGCCTGTTGCCAAAGGTGGGGCAGGACAGGTGGATCCACTGGGATCTGCCTTCCCAAACATGTTATAGTGCTGTGGTTTTCCCAGATATATTGGTTAGTCATGAACAACACATTTCAAAATTAGTTATAACAGCATGTGTGAGTGTTCCAATTAACCCAAACCAACAGATATGAAACAGTTGCATAGCAAACAGAACACATGCATAAATGGAACAACAGTAAGCATTTTAACAGCATGCAAGTTACATTGATAGCAACAGGCCACCAATAATGGTATTTGAACAAGGTATGTTAGTATGCAACCAATGAAATATATGAACAATAATAGAACACATATCCCAAGAACAGGTTTTGAGAACAACATACCCATAGTATAGGAATAATATTTACTGATGCAGATGACGGGTGGTGGAGAGAAAAAAGTCCATTAACAACTGTATCAGCTTCTATTTTTCACAACAGTACTGCTCAATACTCTGCAGATCTGCCCTGACTTTACATCTATCTATGGTCCATAGCTTCTGTGGCACATACAAACCTGTTAGACAGTTAACCTGTAATGGTATGTGGCAGACTGGGTGAACTGTGGCTACTTTACTGGAGGGGGCTTGTATATGTCAGGGTTACATACTTGACAAAGAAGGGGTACCCTGTAATGATGTTGTGTGAGTCTGCTACTAGCATAATTCACCTGGATTCTTATCTGTGTCCAAGGTGATTGGCAGCAGTGACCACTAGCCATGACAGCGTGACACTTGAGAGACATGTATCGAGAAGAGGGCATTGTGTATGTACCTGTCTGCTGACATTTGCAGGCATGGGGTTGGACAGTGGGATAGTTGTACATGGAGTATTGTTATACCCTTCAAGCAGCTACTACAAACATTTCATCATCTGTAAGACCTCTGGAGAAAATATCTGTTACCACTATCTGACTGTTTAGACAAATATTCAAGATTTTTTGAGTGTATATATGCACATATCTCAGTATCACTTCCTGGATTCGAACCTTGTCTGGGTATGCTAAAATGAAATACAACTCTGTTTCTCATCACACTGAGCTATTGGGGAACTATTGTCTTTTGTTTGACTGTTTTCTGCCTAATACTCTGTGGGTTAGACAGTCTGACCGTGTAATCCTGAGATTCACGCATGATAATACTGTTCTGTGTAGTAATCATTTGAAATTATACAATCTGGAATGCAAATGTTAAAATGAGGCACTACAGCAGATGGCATACTATAATAAATTTGACATTAGTATTCAGGGTTCTGATCTTAGTGCATAACATATGTCATATTTCATGTATATCTTGATTTACAGCTCCACAATCTACTGTTTTGCATACTAGCTGATTCTCAGAACAACTTCTGTTATTTCATGCTGTCAAAGCCATATTTTCTGTGCAGAGCCTGTACACATTCTATTTCTACAACAACATACCAGAATAAATACAACAGTTGGTGTTTTAGGTATTTATTGTACTTATATGACACAGTGCTCTACTACTGCATATGCTGTAGATGACTACTACTCTGGCAAATTCTTCTTTAATCATTAGACAGAGAACACAGTAAACAATTTAATTCTTCTTATTTATTTGTACTCACAAGCCTGTCGGTGCAGCCTTGTCAGTCTGTTCACATGGGCCTCAGCATTGCTAGCGCTCTCTGCTGCAGCTGTAGGGGGAGAAAACAAACATTATGCATACCTGTCTAGTACATATTCAGGCTAGAATTTGGTACAGCTATATCTGGGATACTTACAAACTGCTGGAGCATGGTTATCCCAAGTGTTTTGGATCCATTGGGCCAAGAGCACCCCCTTCCTTTGCTTTATGTTGGCATAGTGATGCTGTACCTCCACAACAGTACAGGCGATGTCAGTGTCACTGGTGTGATCATGTGCCAGAAAGGTTCCAGGCCTCTGTTTTATATGTGAGCCCTGGTACTGGCTCTGCGGCACTCTGTCATCTTGGTTTGCTGCAAGGTGCCCAGCCATAACTCTGGACTCCAAAATACCCCAGCACTGTGCCTGACAGTGCGAGGCCTCACCAACATCTGACATAGTTCCCACTCAGAGAAAGCTACAACAGATTCTGGCTGTATTCCCACTGGTGCCATTTAAATAAGGCTATATATCTCCCCTCTGTCATCATTGGACTATTCTGAAAATGCTAAGCTCAGCTAAGCAGTGCACAAATCCTCTATGCTGGGTTGAACAGTGCTTAGAAGAGTAATTGCTGATCATTGCTTAACAGTGTGCAAATCTGCTTAGCTGAGCTGACTGCTGCTTAGAATTTACATCTAAGCAATGCTTAAACCAGCTAGGCATAGCTGAGCATTGCTAACCATTGCTCACTTTTCATTTTTAGGAAATATCAGAATAATGACTTTTAATTAATCATTACTGACATATTAGTAAGTGTATATGATTTACTTTACATGACTTCCCTCTATCTTTCATTACATTACCATGGGGTGTGCCTATTCTGTATGGAACACTTCTGTATACATGGGTGATTTCACATGTTATATGCCCTCACACTTCCATTGTAGACCAGCTACACTACCCTTGTTGACAAATATCAATTACTACATAATTTAAAATAAAAATAATAATTTTAACATTGCTTTTGCATGTAAAAATAAAGTGCCTGTCTTTGTATTCAAATTGTGAATGCCTGCATGCAAAGCCGGGACTCTAACCACTACATTATCTTGGTGTTATGATTGTAGTTGTATATTTTTATTTATCCCCTTTGGAATGTTTAAGTGGACACTGAAATCACTTGTAAAGTGCCATATGGCACTTTGACAATGCAGGTGGTATGTGACAGTATCTGTCACATACCCCCTGCATTGCTTCCTATCCCGACTTTCTGCTTTCAGTGTCCATGGATACTGAAAGTGCTTGCAATGTGCTGTATGGCATCTTGACAATGCAGGGGTTGTGTGACAGAACCTGTCACACACCCGTGCATTGATTACTTGCTCCCCTATCTATTCCAGTGTCCGCAGACACTGTTTTATTAATTGTATTTGATTTCAGTGTCCGTGGACACTGAAATACTTTTAAAAAATGCCATATGGCACTTTCTGAGTATAGGGGGTGTGTTAGATGTGCGTTCACTACTTATACACGTCACCAACACTCAGTAGTGCTCATGTCCATTTAGCCTTAGCTGCAGCGCACCTTCATGAATATGCAAGGCACACTGCTGTTAAAGCTAATGGTAAACAGACACAGTTCAATTCCTGCAGGAATAGTACTATTCCTGCACAGAGTTTATTGAATCACGGAGACTGTTTTTTTTCAGGTTGTGTGGTTAAGTAGGTAGTTTGAATCTGACAGTGATTAACTTGTGGGTTTATGTAGTGCTAGTCTCAGGTAAGTAAAGTCTCAAAAACAGATGTTCTATGCCCACTTCCACTCAGGATAAAACTTTAACTTTGCAGACAGCTCTGTTTGCACTTTGTCCTACTTTTAATAGTAACACATTATTTGCAATACACTGATGATGTCTTCTTGTCAAAAGTGCATCCTCTTTCATTAGGAGTCAGACTTCTCCTGTGGTGCTTGCAATTCATACTTTGTACTCTAGATGTTGAAACAAGTTAGATAGGTGGTTCAAATCTGATAGTATTGAATGTGTGTGTATGTGTGTGTGTGTGTGTGTGTGTGTGTGTGTGTGTGTGTGTGTGTGTGTGTGTGTGTGTGTGTGTGTGTGTGTGTGTGTGTGTGTGTGCGTGTGTGTGTGTGTGTGTGATGCTAGTGTTAAGTAAGTAAAGCCTCCACAATAGATGTTTTGTGACCCCTTCCAAACAGGAAAAGACTTTAATATTGGGCACAGTTTCCTCTGCACTTTATTCTACTTTTACATCTTTTCTGCAAAACACTGATGAGGTCATCCTGTCAAAAGTGGACTATCTTCCCTTAAGAGTCAGATTTCTCCTGTACCACTTATGGCTAATACTGTGATCTATAGATTGTATAACATAGATAGCTAGGAGATTCAAATCTCACTGTAGTGAACTTATGTGTGTCTTCAATGTCATGTATGTATAGCTTCATAAACAGATGTGCTGTATCTACTTCCACTCAGGTGAAGAATTTAACCTGCGGTATGATTCCCCTTATCCCTGTTTTACAATAAGCATCTTCCCCTACAATGTACTGATGAAGTCATCCATTCATACATGCAGTGTCTCACTTATAAAATCATACTTCTCCTGTGATGCTTGTGGCTAATATTGTTATTTATAGATTGTGTAACTAGATATGTAGGAAGTTCATATCTTACAGTGGGGAACTTATGTGTTCCTTCAATATCAGGTATGTACAACTTCCTGAACAGATATGCCATATCTTCTTCCACTCAAGGAAAGAGTTTAACCTGGGAGAGGAATCATCCATCCTCTTATTCCACTTTTACCACAAGCACCTTCTCTGCAGCACACTGATGAGGTCATCCTTTCACATGTATATTGTCTCACTATAAAAGTCAGACTTGTCCTGATATGCTTGCAGCTAAAAGTGTGTTCTATTGATTTTTCAAGGAAGTAGGAGGTTCAACTCTCTCAGTGGTATCTTTTGCTTCAATGCCAAGTATGTATAACTTCATGAACAGATGGGCTCTATCTACTTCCACTAAGAGGAATAATTTAACCTAGAAGAGGATTCTCCCATTATCTTATCCTACTTTTACCACAACTATCTTCTCTGCAACACACTGATGAGGTCATCCTTTCATAAATGTACTCTCTCAGTACAAAAAGCCAGACATTTCTTCTGGTTCTTGCAGTTAATACTACATTATGTAACTAGATAGGTAGGGGGTTCAAATCTGGCAATGCTTAAATAGTATGACTGTGTGTACTGACATGTACAATTAGTTCTCTGACCACACTTCTTATGTGAACTTCCACTTAGGAGGCACATTTTCACTGACAGAGATTACCCTATAAATTTCTATTAACCCCAGGTCATACATCATGCTTTCAATAATGAACAACATCACAGTCATCTTACGATTTATCCTGTTGTACTGGCTGTTGATACCATTGTCTCTAGATTGCATAAATAAATAAATAGATAGGTGGTTTGAACCCAGAAAAGACTGAGTTTGTCTGTTGTGTTGTGTAGAGAAGGCTTCTAATACATATGGGATGTGCAGCTCTGTATTTTTACTGTGTTCTTTAACCACTTTCTTTCTTTTTTAAGCATCATAGTATTAAACAATGGTGATGTTATCCATTCAAATGTGCACTGTCACATTTGAAAATCAACATGTGGTATGGTGCACGTGATTCAGCCAATATTATTGTGATCACAGGTAGTCAGTTCAAATCCAGCTATTACTTCTTATAGTCACTTGGATCAGTATGACCATAAATGTGCAAATAGGTAACAATGTTTTCACACAACTATCGGCTGTGTACATATATAGCTGGGGATTCCTATTACAAGAATAGCTGTTCATTTTTCACACAGAAATGTTATATTGTATAATGATGATGCAACTGGATAAAATTTGGCTTTTCTGGGAGAAATATTAAGACTTTTCCTGTGCTGTAATGATATGAGACAATGTTCAGCATGCTGTTGCTTTAGTAAGGCAGGTATTCGAATCCTTGATTATCAATGCATCATGCATGATTGCCATTCTTACATCACAGTGATGAAAGCATTACGTATCACATATGTTTGGGTATACCTAGCATAAGACTATGTTGTTGTTTGAGAATTAGACATATAGCAAAAGCATTTTAAAGAATTTACAGGCACACATACCTCTTGCAACAATAACTTGATGTCACAACTTCAATTTTCCAAATATCTCACAATTTCAGCAACAGTTGCACAGTGGCACATTCATTCTTCACAATATAATATAGCTTCAGTCATCATGTAGTCACCTTTTTATTGCTGCCAGCACTGCTGCTGGTCATGAAAACATGCTTATAAATATGGAAGCATGATGAGCAGCATGCATTTCCAATAAGTGCCACTGTTCATTGCATTGACATGCTTAAATCTCATAGGCTTCGAGTGAAGCCTAGAGAATTGTTAATGAATTCCAGAGAGAGTCATGCAAAGTGCCATTAATCCTGCTCTTAACTTGTTCAGCCAAAGCCAAGCTACAGTATAGCCCCTGAATCCTGACACACTGTGGGCTGACACCCCTCTATAAGGGAAGGACCATGACTAACCCTGAAAACTAATACTGTTTAGCCTTTCAAGTCTTGATTGTAAAGTTATGGAGCATATCATCACTAACCTCGTTAATCATGACATTATACATTTGATCACCTCAACTTTAAGCAATTTGGTGTTGCTAAGGGCAGGTCTAGTTTGCTTATTCTTGTGAGCTTCTTTGAAAAGGTCACACTGTCCATGCTACCTACTTGGATATGACCAATGCATTCCATGCTATTTTTTTGCATTATAAATAATCAAATGGCCTTAAAATTGATGTATATATGATAGTATAGATTGCAAACTGGCTCAAGGACAGAGCACACATTGTCAGAGTAGGTAACACCTTCTTATTCAGTAAAAAGTGACCAATGATGTTCCCCAGAACTCTGTACTGGGCCACCTGCTGCATGGCATCTATTTCTCTGATTTGAAAATTGACATCTAGGATCTCTGTTTAATGAAGTATGTTGCTGATTACAAGGTGGGGTAGCTATTAAGTGAAAAAAGATACTAATAATCTTCAAAAGGAACTAACACAAGAAAACTGGTGCACTGAAAAAGGGCTCAAATAAAATGTTTCAATGTAATTTCCTATGTTAAACAGTATATTCCTGGAAACGACGGCATTGGTAATACCTCATTATATAGTTAAACAGTGATCAGGGACTTGAGCACATAATGTAGCAACTGTGGTTAACACATTCCTTCTATATCTCACAACTAATCATCAAAAACGTCTCTTATAAAATGAGGAAGTTACTGTTCTCCTATACTCTGCTTTGGTTAGACCCATTACAGAATATAATGGCCCTTTAGCATGTATCTCACTTGACATATCAAAAAACTCCAAAAAAAAGCAAACAGACATTCCTATCAAAAGGATTTCTGGCTTCAGAAATCTTAGCTATCAGCAGAAGCTGAAATCCTTGCATTCTTTGCGATATAAGCTCTTGAGGGGAGGCTTGTGTCTTGCTTACTCTGCCATCAAGGATTCTGCTATCCATGACCTCCTTTTTGTGATAACTGGAATAGTGCAGCTAATACTAGAAAAAGAGAATTCAATCTACATTAGGAAATACTTAAAGCTAAATGAAGGGATAGGTTCATTACTCAAGCACCTCTCTTTGTTCTCAAAAAGGCACCACATGCATGTCAGACAGTGCGATTCCCTTTTCACCTTCAAACATAACCTAAACATTTGATGCATAGCTTAAAATTCACAAGTCTTGCTTTACTTGAAAAGGGTGGTAGAACCCATGGATGTTTACTGGCAAGGCAGGTGTGACCTTTTGTCAGATAGCCTTATATTTCATGCATACTTCTGTGGACAAAGCTAAAAGTAATTGGAGACAAAGGTCCGAATTTTAAATATTGCTCTTATGAGTTTAGAAAGTTGCATAACAGTAGTTTTTTTTTTTACTAGCATGCATTTGCTGTAGGATAGGAAGTATGAACTCAAATGCATGTCATTATTTAATGATTTCAATACTCAATGATTTGCCAAAAAAAACATATTTTATGAGGAACAGATCACAAACATGAGGCAAAAATCTGGACATTCTCAAAAATCCTGAAAGTTGAGAGGTATGATTTTCTGTGATTCCTATGATTCTTAGCAGATATATATATGGTTGCAATTCCTAAAAGTAAATGTTTGAAATATCAGACTTTTTTTTGCCTTGCTTTGCCACCTTAAGACATTAAATTCCCTTAAAGCCAGTTGCTGTGTAAAGGTCATAGTACAGCATGGAATGGGAATTTGTCCTTTCCCTGCAGTTGTACAATCCTGGAACTGGCATATATGATTAGCAGGGGTGGTTGAATGCAGGCTTTCCCCAGAGTATAAAATAGTGTTTTATGGGTTTTTTTCATTGATTTGTTGTTTAATGTTTTTAGATTATTTTTTTGTCCTTGCTCTTGCGAGCATTCACTGTTTTATTAGGTAATCTTATACAGATAGATAGATAGATAGATAGATAGATAGATAGATAGATAGATAGCTAAATAGATAGATAGAGATAGACACACACATACACATACATAGATAGATAGATCAATAGAGATAGATACGCACACACACACTCACACATACCACACACACACACACACACACACACACACACACACACACACACACACACACACACACACACACACACACACACACACACACACACTCAAACACACAACCTGCATTGATTCTTCTCAAGGAAAGCTATACTTGGCCTTTTCCCGTCTTATCTTTTAAACATATTCTTCATGCTTACCTGCATGAAGTGTCCATAAAATCTCATGTTATTATATAAAATTAAACACTCTTTCTATGTACTTATCTCTCAGTGCTTCTCTTGCATCATCTTTACAGTGTATACTAAAAAGACTGTCTTTGAATGCTTGTTATATATATCAGCATTATGCTGGGAGCCATGAATGTTATCTGTGAACCACCCTTATATTTATTAGCATTACATTGTGTTATAAAAAAATCTCTGAACTGCTTTTATATGTCAGCATTATATTGGTACACAAAGAATGCTGTCTCCGAATGCTCTTTATGTATTCCTAAATCATTCATATTATCAGCATTACAGTGTGTACCACAAACTTGTCTCTGCTTATTTTATATATATATATATATATATATATATATATATATATATATATATATATATATATATATATATATATATATATCAGCATTATGCTGACAGACATGAATGCTGTGAACCACTTTTATGTATCAACATTGCATCATGTTATAAAAAACATCTCTGAACTGCTCTTATATGTCAGCATTATATTGGTACAAAAAAGTGTTGTATCTGAATGCCTTTTCTGTATCCCTAAATCACTCATATTATCAGCATTACAGTGTGTACCAGAAACCTGCCTCTAAAATGTTCCTGTGAATAAGTATAATATTGATGTACCAAGAATTCTGTGTCGGAATCACTAGTATGTGTCAGCATTACTTTGGTTTACCATGAACCCTATCTCAGAATCAGTCTTATGTATCAGTATTATATTATTGTACTCAGTATTATATTATTGTACTAACAAACCTATCTCTGAATGCCTCTAATGTATCAGCATTATGTTGCTGTACCAAGAAAATTGTTTCTGAATGCCTGTTATGTATCAGTATTCCATTGGAGTACTTAGAGCCTTGTCTTTAAATGACTGTTATGTATTAAAATTACAATGTGTACTAAGAATGTTGTCTTTGTATGCTTCTTACATATCAAGGCTATTCTGCTATATAGGGAGCCTTGTGTTTGAATACCTTTCTATGGACATTGCACTGCATATCAAGATCCCTGTCTCTGAGTGCTTGTTATATATCTTCTTTAAATTGGTGTACCAAGATCCTTGTCTCTGAATGCCTCATATATCGTCATTACATCGCTATGCCAAGAACTCTGTCTCAGAACCACTCTTATGTATCAGCATTACATTCATATGCCAAGATCTCTCTAAATGCCTCTTATGCATCAGTATTACATTGGTGTACGAGTGCCTGTTATGTATTAGCAACATTACATCTGTGTAACTCACATGCTGTGTACCAAAGACAGTCTCCTTCTGAATCATTGTTAATTGTCAACAATACTTCAGTGCAATTCAATCACATATTATGTTCCAACAGCTTGTGTATCAGCAATACACTGGTATAACTCACTTCACTCTACTAAGAATCTTATCTCTGATCGACTCCTGTATCGGCGTGACACTGTGTACCATACTTAAGTTCTTAATGAATGTCACCTTTGAAAAAGGCACACAAAACGTATAAAGTCTCATTCCGAGTCCTGCTATAATATATATATATATATTAATAAGTTAACAATGTAGACAGTCCTGCAGTTTGTCAAGTAGAGTTTTGATGAAACTGGGACCATTGATCCTTTTTTTCATATTTTGATGGAAACTCTCCACTGAACAAAGCAAGATCATGGAACAGAGTGGGTAAGAATTTTTTCCTTATCCCCAGTGCTGTACAGTCTTAGAGTTAGTATATTTAGGGATAGAGGGAGTTGTTTGGGGGCAATGATGTTTTTTTTTTGTGCTGTCGCTGATTTATGACATTCATTTTTTTATTTATGTTATAACTTTCAATGAAAAGTAGCTCACTGTCCATTCTTAGATTACCAAACATGTACTGTGCCTATACTGCTTATATGCATTAAATATTTTGATGTAGAAGGGGCCAATTATACTAATATGAAAGAGGATAATCCATTCATGATAACAATAAAAAAAAATCCAAATGAATTCTGAATTTTATGAACTGGACATGAATTCATCCACGGGAGGCTGCTCCCTGATGGTCTTAGGCACCATACATTAAATAGATGTAGATTTGCATATAAGAAATCTATGAATTTAAAATTATGTTTATGTTATAAAGAGCAAAATATGGTATTGGAAAAAAGAAGGTAGAAAAGGTACAAGACTATCCCTGGGATTTATTAATTGTTTTGGCTTTCTATTGAACCTACAAGATTTACGTATGTTAGTGTAACAAGCAGCATTGCTAACTGAATATACATGTTGACCCTCGAGGCTACACATTTGCAAGTACATTTTTGTGGCCAGCAATAGTGTTCATGGCCATGGAAAGGTATTTGCAAGCATGAGCCTATAGGTAAAGCTAATATATATATTCATGTGCTGTAGCCCAGAAATACTAAGGGCAAGTATAGTGAAAGAATTCTAAAGGAGGGGAGGTAAAATGGGGGAACTGTACACAAGTAACATTGGCTGTACTGCAGAAGAAATTAAGAGGGAAGGGGAAATGGAGAAAATGTACTGAGATACTACAGGCAAATATACTGACGTGTGAAAGAAACATTTGTGACATAAATACTGCCATATTGATTTAATAATAGTTAATGTCAATGACAATACTTGAATTACTCCCATAAATTAAGATGAGCATGTTAACAAAGGATGTGAGAGGGAAATAAAGTGATATACATCCTAATAAAATGCTGAGTTGGGATAACAGCAATGACAGTAGGTACATTATGGGATAAATGCATATACTGCAGTTATTGCTTATGAGATATAGCTACAATGAATTTATGTATGATATCTGACACCACTGCTGTATTCTCCACTTCAGCATGTATACACAAGAAGAAATGAACATTAAAGCTGTTGTGTCATGCACAACAGCAAGGGACATGTTTTTGCCAATAACTTATTTGCACCAATAGGAAAGGGGTTTATCACCTACACTCACTACTGTCTGATACAGTTATGTGACAGACAGATGTTACCAGATTCAAACACCTGCCTATAATATTAGAGGTTTCTGCATAGACTGTGTGTGCTACAGGAAATATCAAAAGAGCCTATCACAAATAACTGAAATCAACGTGTGAAGTAAAAAAGAGTTAATTTGAACAATCTGATTTAGTATTCAGAATACTGCAAAGGAATTGCACAAGTATTTATCCACACAACAGTGAGCAGTACAGTATCAATGCTTCTTTGCTAAGGAAGAAGCTTCCATCATGAGTACACAGGCTGTTTCAGAATTGAACCACATTCTATTTGTGTAGGTATACTATACAAGTCAGTACTCAATGCACGTGCTACTGGAGAACTCACAGCATCACATGCCCAGAATAACCATTTCACTGCCGTGCAGTCACACCTGATTATATATCAATGTCCAACATAAAAATGGATATGAATTACTAGACAGAATGTTTTTTGTGTAACTTCAGTACAGTCAAATAATGTTGCCCTTGCCTGGTATTGAACAGTAAGCTATGTAAGTCTACTGACTAACAACGTGTGAATGAACCACACTAGCCAAGTGGAAATCTTAACACACATGCGAGACACCAATTCTGCAAAGATAGTACATCATATGATCGTGCCACAAACAATCTATTTGAGATAAAAGGGATGGGGATACCTCTCCCACTATAAATGCACACATAAATATGGTGGATGCCATTCATGTACTACAGTATAAGGGCACATCATGCTAACAGTCACTGAATGTGTATTTTGATCATCTGATCATCTGACTACAGAAAATAAATGGCATTACAGAAAATGAATACACAACAGTAAAAGTGTCACTACAATTCTGAGATATGTTATATGATGTTATTGCAAGTGATATGCTTGCCTTTAATTGCTGCAGTAAGGCAATGGCGTACAGAATATTGTCTAATTTTTTTGTGCCAAAGGAGAACACTTTCTACAATTATTATGTAAGGAAAGTATAATCACATGTCATCATTACTATGAATAACAACAGTGCTATGTGAGAAATCATTATAGCTTTCTTTATGCATGCACAACACGTGTTTGATAACAGTGTTAGCAACATGTACAGTCACAATAAGACTGACACAATGTAGTCAGAGTAGTAATGGCTGGATTTGAACTAACTACCAGAGATCACAAGAGATCGGTGTCTGAATCACAAGCTCTACACGTGATGTTGCTGTACACCTGTGACAGTGCACAGCTAAATGGATGACATCACAATTGTTTATTAGCTGGATGTTAATGCTAAAAAGTGATCAAAGTGCACAATAGCACTGTACAAATAGACACCATATATGCATTTGATGAGCAGTTTATATAATATGAGTGAAAGACACACTCAGAGCTAGACTCAAACCTCTTACCTGTGTAGGTACACAATCTACAAATTACAGTATCAAAATTATGCATCACAGGGAGAAGTCATACTAGAAATGTGAGATACTGCAATTATGTTAGCATTATATTGCCATTGTATTTCCAAAATGTCTTTTCTCAGGGGATGCTAGAATTTGCTAGTTTAATACACTACTATTGAAAATACATCTCTTAATTGGAAGTGTACATAATAGTGGTTGTGAGGTAGCCAAATGTATATGTTAGTAATCACAGTCACACTTTTGAAGCAATGATGGACTCAAGCCACCTACCTATCTAGTTACATAATCTATAGAGGACAGTATTGGCAGCCAGTACCAATGGAGCATTTTGAGAACAAGTGAGCATACATCATCTTTGAGTGGATGACATCACAGGGTACTATCAATGAGATGTGTGTGTGTGTGTGTGTGTGTGTGTGTGTGTGTGTGTGTGTGTGTGTGTGTGTGTGTGTGTGTCTTAAAATGACGTTTACAGCCACCCTGGGTTGTAAATTTTACCACTACAAACATGTGCAAACCAATCCTGAATCCATTTAAAAAATATAAAATAAAAATACTACCATAATGAACTATATTTTTAAATGAATGTATATAACCATATATAGTATTACTGTGCCTTCTTACTCAAATACATTATATTATCTGCTTTACTACTGTGCACTGTCTATGTTGTACACCTGTAACTTCTCATCATACTATGCCATGCTATATTGTTGTTTGGTCAATTGTTTGCTTGCTCTATTAATTTGTACTCATCGCTGACTTTTGTATTTTTATCATGTATGTGAAGCTGTTGTATTTTTGTATTTTGTATTTTTATGATTGTCATGTATGCTGAGCTTTTCTCCCCGGGTTTTTGCTGAAAATGGGCATCTGATTGCCCAGTCAGACCAAACCGGTAATCAAATATAAAATAAATAAAATAAATAAATAAATTTACATTCTCTCACATGCACACACAGACACACACACACACACACACACACACACACACACACACACACACACACACACACACACACACACACACACTCATAGATATTAATCGCTGTTGTATTCAAACCTCTTCCTGTTTAGTTATACAGTCTAGAGAGCAGTGTATGAACTGCAAGCACAGCAGGAAAATTCTGACTCTTAATAGGAGAGAGTGCACTTTTGACAGGATAACCTTATCATTGTGTTGCAGAAGGGATGTTTCGGTTAAAAGAGGGATACAGTGCAGAGGAAGCTGTGTGCAAGCACCTGTTATACTAAAGTGTTACTTATCTGTCACTATACTCCCCGACACACAATAAGATTCCCATGGTGAGAATTAGTTATACAATCTAGGGAACACAAGATTAGTTGCAAGCAGCACAGGAGAAGTATGAATATTAAGGGAACAGTGTGCACTTTAACAGGGTAAGCTCATCACTGTATTGCAGAAAGTGAGAATATTTCTATTAAAAGTGGGAAAACTGCAGAGGGAACAGAATGCAAAGTTAGATGTATTTCCCTCAGCACAGTAATAAGCACAGTACCTTTGACATCGAAGTGTTACTTACCTGTTACTATACCCTATCCCAGGCACACAAGTTTCCCACAGTAAGAATCAAACTTCCCAGTTATCTAGTTACACAATCCAGAAAGTACAGTATTTGTTGTGAGTGTAATGGGAAAAGTCTGACTCTTAAGGGAAAAGAGTGCACTTTGGATAGGATAACCTCATCACTGTGTTGCAGACAGGATAGTGCTGCTAAAAGTAGGATAAAGCGTAGAGGAAGCAGAATACAAAGTTAAATGTATTCTCTTCAGTGGAAGTAGATAATCACATTTATCATTGAAGCATTGCTTACCTCCCTGTCACTATACCCTTCCAGACACACACAATTTCCACATGGGAAGAATCAAACCTCTTACCTATTTGGTTGCACAATTTAGAGAGCACACTAAAAGTCACAAACAGCACAAGAGAAGTCTGAATTTAATTATGTGAAAAAACACTTTTGTGATTAGTAATAATTCACTGTTTGGAACAGATGGTACTGTGCATCACAGATTTTGGGACAAATGCATCTGTGTTCACAGCACAGTGTAATGGCACTGTGATTGCCTCATGTAATTGAAAGGCCATTAAAAGATAGGATAAGGGAACGTGTATGCCATTTCTAAAGCACAAGAAACAAATACTTTGGATAGGCACACTAAATTGCATCCTACACATTGTTTTAAATTTGTTGTTTTGGAGAAGTTGATTGAAAATCCAAGGAGTGGTCCTTTGGGGTTGCATTTGGACAAAAAGGAACTGCTATGGCAATTGAAATGTAAAGCAAGTGTGAGTCCAGGCTTAAATGAGTTGATATATGTTCAGCCAGTTTTAAAGCTTAAAGCTTTTCAGAGAAGTTTTTACACACACACACACACACACACACACACATATATATATATATATATATATATATATATATATATACATATTTGTTAATAATTATTTTAATGGCTTAGTCATTTTTTCATTTTTTTCATCTTTTTTAAGTATGTTTAAGTTGTTCTGTTAGCATTATGTGATGTATTTTACAATGTATTTTACAATGCTTATAATTGTGTGTAGGTTCTTTAAATGTGAAACACTGGAAGTCACATGATGACGGGGTGTGTTTTAAATATGGTGGACTATTCAAGTGAACCTCATCTGATGAAGTTTATTACAGACAAAAGCACTAATCATGGTTGTTTTAGTGAATAAAGTTGGATTTGTTGCCATTTCTGGGTCCTGTCACTTTTTATTGTGGATTTTACAGTTTGTGGTTGGTGTTTGTGAATTTCAACAGTTTGTTTGCTTCTGGTTTATACAGCATGGCATCTGGAGCAGCTACTGGATCACAGTCCTTGTTTTCAGAACCAGATTTGATTTGGAAGGGCTTAACAGATCAGTGCTTAATCTCACTGCACTGGTTCAACAATTGTCAGTAAGGCGGATTCACTACAAGCAGGTGGAAGTCAAGGGAATGCAGTGAATGGAGCTTCTGGTGGTTTGTATCCCATTTTTAACAAATAATAAAAATAGTTAATAATAATAATAATAATAATAACAATAATAATAATAGTTTTTCCAATCTGCTGGATGAATTTGAATACAAGTCGAGTAAAGTTCATAAGTTACAGCTTGAGAATGAATATTTATTAGAGTCTGTCTGCTTGAAGGTAGTCCCAAAATGACTTAGAATATGAAAATTTCTCACTGGGTTGGTTTCTGGCTCTGCATTTTACAAAGAATTGCTTCTACTGTTTGATAAACAAGGTTGTGAAATCTTGGAAAACGAACCAAGACAAGTTGCAGGACGATGGATTTTTAGTAATGGCTTAGTCATTTTTTCATTTTTTTCATCTTTTTTAAGTATGTTTTTAAGTGGTTCTGTTAGCATTATGTGATGTATTTTACAATGTATTTTACAATGCTTATAATTGTGTGTAGGTTCTTTAAATGTGAAACACTGGAAGTCACATGATGACGGGGTGTGTTTTAAATATGGTGGACTATTCAAGTGACCCTCATCTGATGACGTTTATTACAGACAAAAGCACTAATCATGGTTGTTTTAGTGAATAAAGTTGGATTTGTTGCCATTTCTGGGTCCTGTCACTTTTTATTGTGGATTTTACAGTTTGTGGTTGGTGTTTGTGAATTTCAACAGTTTGTTTGCTTCTGGTTTATACAGCATGGCATCTGGAGCAGCTACTGGATCACAGTCCTTGTTTTCAGAACCAGATTTTATTTGTAAGGACTTAACAGATCAGTGCTTAATCTCACTGCACTGGTTCAACAATTGTCAGTAAGGCGGATTCACTACAAGCAGGTGGAAGTCAATGGAATGCAGTGAATGGAGCTTCTGGTGGTTTGTATCCCATTTTTAACAAATAATAAAAATAGTTAATAATAATAATAATAATAATAATAATAATAATAATAATAATAACAATAATAATAATAGTTTTTCCAATCTGCTGGATGAATTTGAATACAAGTTGAGTAAAGTTCATAAGTTACAGCTTGAGAATGAATATTTATTAGAGTCTGTCTGCTTGAAGGTAGTCCCAAAATGACTTAGAATATGAAAATTTCTCACTGGGTTGGTTTCTGGCTCTGCATTTCACAAAGAATTTCTGCTACTGTTTGATAAACAAGGTTGTGAAATCTTGGAATTAATGATGAAACATAACAGCTTGAAAACTGATGTCCTGCTGAAGGATATGAGCACACTAAATAGCTGTATTATGGAGCATATGGGCTATTCTTCCCATAAAGGTCAGTATGCCAAGGTTTTTCATGCTGTGGATTAGCAGTGTTCTATTGTTTTGGAGAGAAAGAGATGAAGTTGTAGAGGGAATGGTTGAAATATCAAAATGGAACGCCTACCCACAGCCCCCACTTTTTCAACAGTGGGGGGTTTTGTAAAACCTAACCAAGCTCCCTTTAATAACAACAATGATGAGCAGGATTTGTTGGAAGATGAGATTTCTGATGCTCTTTAGGGGTACAATCACCAGCCTCAAGGAGGTCGGAGACACTCGAGGGGAAGAATCAGCAGCAACAGCAGAGGCAGTCATGGCAGAACTACAGGCAGCAGCCCTGGAAGAAGAAAAAGGGTCACCAGCAGGTATGGAATTAAATATGAGTATGAATAAGCAGTTTTTTAAGATTGAAGTAGAATATTCATATCAGGTGGTAACCAACCCAGCAGGGGATTTCAGGGTGTATAATTACAGTGGGCAAGTGGTAAATGACAATTTTGCAGAACTGTTTTCAAAAGACATGTCTTTTGTTTTCAAAAGAAAGATCTAATTTCTCCAAGACTTTGGTGGACTTAAGACTATTTACTAGGAAATTGAACTTGGCTCTGAAATATGGGAATCAAGCTGAGTGTCAGGCAAATTGTCTATGAGTGCCTAGTATATTTAACTCCCCAGCATCCACCCTTGAATGTCTATGAGAGAATGTGCGACTTAGACCTAAGACATAGCTTGGGTTATAGAAGACAAAGAGGTCCCATAACATACAAGGGGAGGAGTTACAGGCCATTTGGAGTCTAAAATCGCAAGGCATCTGGTTCATGAAACTGGATAAAGGGGGAGGGGTAGTTTTGATGAACAATGTTATTTACACCAGCAAAATGTATGTATGACATCTTGTTCCAGGATTCATATTCGCAGGTGTCAAAAAATGAGGTGCATATGGCCTATAGTAGAAGTTACTCTACCCTGTTTGACATGTTTATGCAGGGTCACATTCAGAAGGAAGAATATGAGTGTTTGAGTATAAAAGAGGCTGTTATCCCCACAATATTTGGAGTCCCTAAGCTCCACAAGGGCATAGTTAATTGACCATTTTGTTCAATTGTGGATGTCAGGAATTCCATCATATCAGCTATTGCAAAGTACGTGGACTTTAAGGTGAAACCATATGTTCAAGCATTGAATCACCTGGTAGAAGATTCTTGGCAATTTTTACAGATGTGCAATGATGTGAGGACAGTTACTCATGGCCTGTTTGTTACCATTGATGTAAAAGATTTGTATTAGATGACCCCACATGATGTCCGACTGGAATGGTTTGCAGAATGCTTACATCTTAATTCAGATTTGGATCAAGATAAAATGTATTTGCTTTATGATCTTATGGAACTGGTTTTGTACAGCAACTACATATTTTTTGAAAACCATTTTTTTTTCTGCAAACAAAAGGTGTGGCCATTGGTGCAACTTGTAGGGTCATCTATGCCAACACAGTTATGACTATCTGGGAGGAGAAGTTTTTGTCTAATGGTAGCTTCAGAGAATCCTGGACCATGTACACTAGGTACCAGGATGGCATTTTTCTCACAGGAAAAGGGCACCAGGAGACAATTTTCAATTTTAAGGAATATATCAGCAGCTGCACTGGTTTTCTAAAATTTTCATTTGAGGTGAATGACCAAGTCATTGCATATCTGGATGTGGCACTTATAAAGGACACCAGTGGATGTTTGATGCCTAAAATATATAGGAAGCCCATGTATTCAAAGTTTTTTTTACATTTTGAAAGTTATCCCCCTCTCCAGTAGAAAAAAGCAGTTTTAAAAGGACAGTTGGTTCAGGCAGCAGAGGTTAGAAGAATAATCATGAAAAATTGGATAATTATTAGGGAAGATCATGAGCTGGCTAGCATGTTTTAGGAGAAAAGCCAACAATAATTTTCAGGAGATGCAAAAAATTAAAAGATTTCCTGAAAATGGCTGTTAATTCTTCCTCTGACAATTAAGATTTTACCATGAAAAGATGTGGATTTTGTAGAGCCTGCCCCAATATAAAGTGTACCCAAGCATTTGTTATCACTAGGAAGATGTATCAAATTCAAGGTAACTGCAACTGCAATACAAGAAGAGTGGTGTATGCAGCCTTATGTGAGTCTTGCACCACCTTTTATGTGGGCAGAACGGAAAGGGCAATAAAAACTAGCATAAGGGAACATGTGTATACCATTTCTAAAGCACAAGGAAGAAATGCTGACTGTCCCATATTTAAGGTCTGTGGGGACTGTGTATGTGTGAGCATACTGCCCGTGCCCAGTGACAATGGGGACAAAAGAGGGATGTCAACCTCTGGGACAGATTCAGCCCTGACAATCCCACCTGTGCCTAACTGTGGCCACCATCATCAGAGTCCAAACAGACACTGACATCAGGTGATGTAGGGGAGAGACCTCAACCTCCCCTCGGTCACCTGTGGAAACCAACACAAAAGCAGTACATTGCTACCTGTAATATTACATATGGAAAATTCACAAAGAGTCATAACAATGAGGATCCATAACAGCATTACCACTTTCACATCCTCTCATCTCCACTGTCATGCACAACAGACTTCCTCACAACAACATACACACTTGACTCAAGGCCTTTATAACAATCAGATCAGGTAAATCATGTGACACTTGCCCAGTACAATGTACCTTTTAGGTATGCAATATGACACTATACCTGATAACGCAGCACATAAAACCCACTACACCTATTTTAACAAATATATACAAATACAAGTTTCAATGCCTAAGGTATGTACCATCCACCTTTCGGTATGTACAAGGCATGTTGGATTAATTGCCTCATGTACACCAGGGGCTTATTTGCTCTGAACCATAACTGCAAAATTGTTTCTGCTCATTCAACTTACACTCCTGTGATTACCCCTCTAGGAGACTTAAGTAACTGTTCCACACTGGAACATACACACATTCTACTCTGGTTATTCACAACATTACCTGTACATAGGGTATTATCCTGGCCCTCACCCTTAATAGCATATGTATGTTCCATAACAAAAGAGTATCATGTTTACCAGAAGCAGGACCACAGCATTGGACTACTCCTGATGGACCTGCAAAAAGGTGATGATGAGGTAATTTCAGTACCACTGCATATTGCAGCACAACAAGGTAATATCTGCATATATCTCAATGTACAGTAGCTACTTTACTTGATGTGTTGCTAACATTCTGAGTATGAGTGTACAACTGAGCTAACCCCAGCACAGCACATAGATCTGACACCCATGTAAAGGTATGTACAGCCTGACAAAAAGACTGTTACAGTATTACAAAGGTGATCACAGTAAGCTTACCTGTATGATCCTCTGCTGTGGACACTGTGGCACCCATATCCATGATGGTCTGATGGATGCCTGGGAGCTGTCATGTGTTCCTAGGTGCACCAGGAATTCCTCATCGGCCATGAGTAGTGGTACCGTTGCATGCCCTCCATTCATGACAGCATGATCCCTGGCTACATCAGTTGCCCTTCATCAAGCAGCATTCACTATGTCAATAGCACAATGTCAGATCTGCTCATATGTCCTGTCCTGGTAGCCAGTCTCATTCACATTCCGGGCAAGGTCTGTCTACAATGCAGCCCACTGTTTCCTGTTATGCCTCACACTGCATAGGAGGATGTGATGATGCAGCCATAGTCCTTGAAGAATAAGTTCATTTTTTGCATCTGAGAAGGGGTGTTCCTTCTGTGATACATTAGTCCTGAAACACCCCAAAAGAGAGACACATTACTGGATCAAATACATGGATGTCCACTATGTACAGATACAGTAAGAACAAAATGGCTGGCACTATCCACTGCTTACTCACATATGTCATACCCCACAGTGTGACAACATAATACATGTGTGGATACAACCAAGATATTATCATTATTGAGGTAGTTCCCTGTGTGCTATGAGATATTCTGCTGTATGATCATACAACCAACACTTTGGTCCACTGTGATGTGTCCCCTAAGGCCAGCCATCCAATAATATGTCATAAGACTAGTTCCAGACAAATAGCAGTGTGTTAATATGACCACTATATTGGGAGCCCAACAAAGACAATGCAACCCTGATATACTGTACGTCCCCTGTACGTGTAAGACAGCAGGGTATCAGTGACATGTCACTACCACAGGTCTAAGACAGGCTTATGGCTGTACTCCTTATTCCTCATACCTCTATCCTTCCATCTGCATCTTGTTATACACAAAAAGCAGTTACATACCTGGTGGAGTGCAGTACTCCTTTGTTGAAATGTGCTACTACTACTGTGTCACAAAGGTGTGCTCTGTGTGAGGGAAGTCACATACAGAATGTGTTCCCGTAGCCAGCTGCTTGCATTTTAACATGCTGCTCATTAGTAGATAATATAGCAATAACCCACGCCTGGGTGTGGGTAATGCTGGATTTACCCACGGTTGGTGTGGTTTGGTCATGAGGGTGAAGCCCAAGTGGCCAAACAAAGCCAACCGCGGGTAAATCCAGCATTACCCACACCCAGAAGTGGGTTATTGCTATTATACAATGACATTATTTAAGAAAAAAAAATAATTGCTTTTCTTAAATAATGGCATTGTATAATGCCTTCTTGCTGCCCTTCCACAGCTGTCTGGTATTCTGCAGCAGTTGTGATGTACTGTGCATGTGTATGCCTACGCAGTACATCAGAGCTGTGGGCAAAAGCAATGGAGAAAGCAAGATCTCCGTTGCTTTTTACAAACTGTTTCACTATGTTAAATGGGTTTAACATAGCGAGGCAGCTTTAAAAAAGCAACAGAGAATCTCTGTTGCTTTTTTAAAGCTGTCTCGCTATTTTAAACCCATTTAACATAGCGAGACAGGAGAAAGCAAGATCTCCACTGCTTTTTACAAACTGTTTCGCTATGTTAAATGGGTTTAACATAGTGAGACAGCTTTAAAAAAAGCAACGGAGAATCTCCGTTGCTTTTTTAATGCTGTCTCGCTATGTTAAACCCATTTAACATAGTAAGACAGTTTTGAAAAAAAGCAACGGAGAAAGCAAGATCTCCGTTGTTTTTTACAAACTGTCTCGCTATGTTAAAGGAGTTTGACATAGCGAGACAGCTTTAAAAAAAGCAACAGAGAATTTCCGTTGCTTTTTTTATAGCTGTCTCGCTATGTGAAACTCGTTTAACATAGCAAGACAGTATGAAGCAATGGAGATCTTGCATTCTCCATTGCTTAAAAAAAGAGTTATAGTAATGGAATGCAGGTAATAGACAAAGGCAGTGAGTGTGAACACTTTGGAGGAAAACAAGCTGTAGGTATATCTGTTTCACCTGTGTCAGCCTTGTAGTACAGACACAGCCAGGGTGAGATTACCCCTGATACTCCAGTTACGGCATATGTTTAAGGTATGTATGTTAGGTAACTGTGTCAATAACAGATATAAGGTGACATATAGGAGGGTGGCCTAATGGTTAAAGTGTTTGCCTTTAAAACACAAGGTACAGGGTTTGAGTCTCACAAGGGATAATTGGCTAGGCTTAAAATGGCTCAAAAGGGCAATTAGCCTAGTACTAATCTATGAATCTATATAGTTATGTTATACAGATATGTTATATGTGTTCCTACCTGCAGGTCTGTGACTTCCAGCAGTGAAAAGCAGTTATTTACTTTGCAATGCTTTGTGTGGACAATGAGAGCATGAGTCATTCATTAATTGCTGTCTTCACAATAATGTGATTGAAATGCAACACAACACTGGGTTTGAATCCAGGACTGTGTGTGGCAAAATGTGCTGTATGAAGGCATTTAACAGACTGAGCTACTGTGCCACTGTTACAGTGTGTGCACTTGCAAGATGTATGTGCACGCATACAGGCTGTGATAAACATTTACTACATCCATCAGTATGTGCTTGGCTTTATATGGATGTATTTCTGCACCAGAGTCCCAGCTGAATATGTATTTTGCCATGAATGACTTAGCAGGTTACTTTCTACATGTTGCTGATAAAAGGGCACATTTACCTGCTATCACAGGCCTCAGTTCATAGAGTCATAGGTGTGTACTTGGCTAATGGCATTGGAGCCTTTACTAGCCTAGCCCATAGGATTACCCTGGCATCGTGACATCCGACATTAGTTTCCAGTGCTTCTGTTGAGTAGGGCCATTGGAGTGATCCCCGGGGTGAATTTTCTATTTCCCATCCACAGTTACATCCATTATCATGTCTTTGGCTGTCTAGTGGTGTACTATTGCACCAGAGTCCAAGGTACACTCATATTTTTAAAAGCATTTTATTCCAGTTTGCATGGTGTTGTGCACAGCTCTTCTGAAACATGCCTAATGACTGTAATTTGAAACATGGTAGAGGTGTTTACTTTGTACATGTGTCTTACAATGCTAGAAACACATATAGTCATTATAGCTCTATTTAGCTGAGCTTAGCAAAGTTGTGCAACACAGCACATCATGCAGCTCCTCGCTAAAAAAATATAAAGAAAAGAAAAAAGGGGATATAGAAAATTGGTGAAATTGGGGCAAGCAGAGGGAAAATATAGTGAAAGACAGGGATGATGTGCAGGAATGGTGTAGGAAAGAACCATAGTTATCCATTTCATGTACAGCAAAAACTGTGCACTTTGACAGAATTTGTAGATGAATTTGGATTCTCAAACTCCAGAGAGAGAGGGGTGAGGACAACATATCTATATTGTCAATCCAATTGGACCAAATTATGTGTGTCCAATGGACACGTGCAAAATGGGACAATATATTTTTTTTGGGACAGGTGCCCTTTTTTTTAAGGTAAGAGTGGAATGTTGGGGAAGGGACATAGGTACGTGTGGGGGAGGTAAGTTGCATAGGTGAGGATACATTTGGAAACAGTCAAGACAGCAGACAGGGGTGATTTGTGACACTCGAGGGGGGGTGAACACTTTGTATAGAGAGGATGTTGTGGAATCAGAGTCATACGTGCCTCCAGATGGCAGCAGTGTGACTCATGTTCCCACCAATGGGACTATTCACACTGCTCCATCACTGCCTCAAGGGTGGCTGTGCTGGAGGCTGAACACCAGGGTGAGGCTGTCCCACCTGGGTTGCCAGCATCCCCTCAATTCAGTGCAGGTGGTGATCATAGCCACAGTGGATTATCCTGCACACCAAGACTGGCAGCTCCACATGGGTGACAACACCTCCTCCACCACTGCTCCCAGAGGGTACTACCCAATGCTGCAGGTAGTGCAGGGTCAGCAGAGTGGGCACCACTGGTCTGGGTCACAGACATGCTGGGACCTGGTGCCCCTACCAGTTGAGACAAGGAAGGGGATCATCAGGAACTGTCCTACCTTGAAGAGCTGTGAGAAATGAGGTATAGCAATATGTTACAGTTAGTAATAACCAAAACAATGTTAGTATTAACAGAATCTAGCATCATATTTATACTTCCAAATAGATATTAATGTATAACATGCGCAACACAACATTAAGTAACATAACATTTAGTATGGTAACAGCATGCCAGTAAAAAGTAAACCACAGGGCCTAGAAAACAGTTTAACAAATATGTTAACATTGCATCATAATTAAACATGATCATCAACCATAGTTTCCAATATATAGTTAGTTTAACAAAATATGTTATTAAATCATAATAAAACATATCAGTAATAAAACATTTTTTTTCAAAATATAGTTAATGTAACAAAATATGTCAGTATTAAATCATAATAATAAATAACAGTAATAAATAAATAAAGGTAAGGGGTGGGGACAGAGAAAAATTCCATTATTGACATTACAGATTATATCCTTGAAAACACTGATAATAAATACTCTACAGGTTGTAGTGTCAGGTTTGAGTACAGTGGCTACAATTCTCTTGTAACTGATGTAGCATGTACATACCTCTCAAGCTGCTAGCATGCTTCAGTATGGGTCAAGTAGTAACAAATGCAGGTACACCACTACACAGAACAGTTTCACATAATGTGGACTTGCATAACTACCCAGGTGTTCTGTAAATGGATTTGGTAATACATTGCATTCCAGATAATAATTTGTCTGCTAATCATGTGACAGACAGATAAGGCAGTTTTAATTACATTATGAGAAATCGTGACACTTGAGAAATATGTTTGTGTACAGTAAGTAAACTAGATAGCCATCATGCCTTAGTTGGCAGGCATGGGAGTAGAACCCAGTAGCTGTGATTGCAGGGGTCATCTGCAAATAATGTAATAATTGACTGCAGCATCTTAGTACAGACATACAAGGGGTACAGCCATACTGGGATTACACAGCTTTATTTATGACTCAACAATGCTGATGAACACATTCTTGGTATTGATGTTAACATTCTCTGAACTTTAAACACACCATCTGCCCATAATATGGGCCACCTCACCCATATATTTGTTGTGTTCCTGGTGAGATAGAAAATGTGAGCATTACATGACTAACACTGAAAATTTAGTGCTGTATACCACTGGATTCGAACCCAGGACTATGTGTGGCAAAATGTACCACATACAAAGCATTTAACAGACTGAGGTATCGAGTCGCTGCTGACTACTAAGTGACATACCTGGAGATCACCTGGAACTATACTATGAATTGAGCAATACAAGTTACAGGACATTCCTCTGGCATTCAAGTACTAGTATGGTGTTATAGTAGACTGCAGTGACAGTAGAACACATATGCATGGAATACAGCCATACTGCATATATGAAAAAAGCTGTAGTTTAGATTCATCAATGCTAGTAAACACATTTTATTCTGATTGCTTTGAAATATCTGTGAAGTCTACACATACTATCTGCCCATGGGCTAAGCTACCTCACCCATATAGAGACAATATAAGTACCAGTCCAACACAGCTGCAGGTAAAGTCCATAAAACTTTAATAAAAATAAGAAATAAAAGAGTAAGCGCTTTCACGGAATATTCCTACTGCTTCTTCAGACTGAATACTAAGGAAAGACAGCGTCATTTAAATAGCACATCAATAAAACAATCATCACATCAATTAAGCATACAATAGTTAAAGTGCCAGTACATAAAAACAAAAACCTATGTACCAGTGTCAATGTTTCAAGGGTCTGGCTTTCAAAAAAAGTTTAAAAGTGCCTACCTCATTTAAACCAGATGCTTTATCAGCATTTAAAGATCAAATCCACTTTTGTTCAGAGGATTCAGTCCGGTTGCTAATGTTCCACCCCCCTTAAACTCTCTGAAATTATCTCAAGCACTATGAATCTAAAATGATGATCCATCCCATAATTAATGGTGTGTTTAGCCAGGGCATTGGTTTCTTTCCTATTTTTGTCTCTTTGATGTTATAAAATTCTATCTTTTAGCTGTCTATTGCTCATCCCAACATAAAAAGCATGACATTTAATACAATGATGAAAGTAAACTATATTAGATGTCTTGCAATCAGCATAACAATGTGTCTCCAATTTAAAATTCATACCGGGATGTACATATTTGCAACCCGTATGAATGAACTTACATGCTGTACAATTTCTACTCTGAAAAGTCCCTTTCCTATCTTCTCCTTATTACAGGGAGAGGTATTATAGCATAAGAGTCTTTTCAGTGACTTGTTCTTCAAAGAAAAAATGTGGAACTGTGTCTATAACATCTTTTAGTTCATCCATGGTGCCAAGTATAGCCCAATTTCTCTTAATATCACAAACACCCCGTACAGCCGAAGAATATGTTAGAGGAGATCTAATCACCTCTTGTCTATCTTTAACCTCAGTGGTTTTGGTAACAACTCTATCTGCATAATAAGGGTCTACATTTACCCTCTCTCTCTTTCTTTAAAAGCTTCTATGATGCACTCATTAAGATCAGCTTCTTTATACCCTCTGTAAGAAACTCCATGCTGCTACCGGTAGTTCTTCATCACTACGAAGCCTCATAGTTCTATATACTTGCCAATAAAAAACCGTGGAAGGCACTCAAGAAAACCAAATAAACAGCAGCAGAGTGCAATCAGCTCGAAAGAACCTTCGATTCTTCTTTTTTGAAAAATTTTAATGACAAAAAACGAACTTCAACATAAACGCTGTTCAATCCACAACTGTTATCATGCGTTTTCGTCCAACATAATAGACTTCATCAGACAACTAACAATAATTAATTGGGCATTTAAATATCAAACTCATACAAGCATTGACCAATAAAACTTCGAATACTTCTTTCAAATGTGCAAATCAAACAGTCCTACCCCATGAATATTTAATTAGTTAAAACATTTCCACTGTGTTGATCTATTACTATTATGTTAAAAACCTTTCACATCATATAAAATACATATCTTAATAAATAAATAAAATATAATATTTTATATATACCTTCAGTATGAATAAAAAACTTTAATACTATATAATATATATATATGTTATATATATATATATATATATATATATATATATATATATATATATACAAACTTAAAATGTTAAATATATTTGTTATCTTAAGACAATACAATACAAACGCCATCTGGTGTTGAAAAACTTGCTTGCCCCTTAATGACATTTCGAGTGACATGTCTCGGATGCATACTGCTTCTATGCAACAAGTTATTTTTCCTAGTAGGTTTCCTATAAATAGTTGTGACCATATGTGTTAGTTCTGCTTTATTGACCTTGACATCAAGACATTCAATTTCATCACACGAAAATTTATACAAAACCTTAAAAAACAGTTGATTTTTGCAAGTAATCCATAAATTCTACCAGACAGTCTGCTGTCCCTTTCCATAGCAGAAAGACATTGTCCACAAATCTAGAATACCACAAAATAGGATCAGAAAAGCCATCAGCTTGTAGTAGTACATCCCATCTCCCATTGTACTAGTACCAGGTTGGCATAGCTGTTGGCATAGCCAACCTTCTGTGCAAAACATTGTTCTTCAGATAGCAACACATTGTTCTCTAATACAAGTTCTAATAATGCACACAATAATTCAATTTTAGCAGTGGAAAATCAATTGGTACACATAAACTTCCTAAAAATTTCTATGCTCCATTGATTAGGAATCACTATAAAAAGTGATTCTATATCCATCGTCACTAGGCGATATTCAGTATCGAGGTTGCAAGTAGCCACATATAACTTCTGCAAAAAGCTACTAGTGTCTTTCAAAACCAACTTACATGTATCAAGTAAGGGATGCAGATTTTTTTCAATACAAATTGAAAGTGGCTCAGTCACCCAACCTTTCCCAGACACTATCAGATGCATGGGTGGGAGTGATGCATTTTTCTGTACCTTGGGTAAGCCATAGATAATTGGTATGAGGGGTTGCTTAACTTCAAAATACTGAAACAGTTTCTCATCGATCATAGCAGTCATTAACAAGTCAAATATAAAAAAAAATGATACTTTTTCTATAATCCCATTAACTATGGGCTTGGTAGTGCAAGCATATGTAGTGTCATCACATAACGGTTTACCCATCTGTTCTACATACAAGTCCCTATCCAAGATCACTATTCCATCTCCTTTGTCCGTCGGTCTAATCTGTATAGATTTCATGTCTCTCAGTTCAGTTAAGGCAATATGCTCTTCTTTAGTCATGTTATGAAACCTGCTCTTTCTCTTACATTAAAAATCATCACTTAACTGCTTTTCACATAACTCAACAACGGTTTTTATTCTAACATTGCTTTCAGTGTCAAAGTTCTACCAAAGAGTCTTAATTTAGTTAAAACATCTGTTAAAGTGGCCTCTCTGGCTACCTGATGTTTGAGGAAGACAGATCATTATGTGATTGATACTGGCCTGGAGACAGTATTGGACAGTACTATGAGTTGAGCAATACAGGTTGCAGACCATTAGATTTGCTGGCTACAGCTATTACAGTGTTACACTTGACTGAAGCAACTTTACCATAGACAGTCAATGCATACAGCTCTACTGCAAAGGTTCTGACAAAACACAATCATGCTGAACAACATTTTGCTTACTGTTATTGGTATTGCTAATGCTTTATAGAAATACAGTTCTTATTGTTCATTTATTGCACTACAGGTCTACGTATCTAACTGCCCATTTATTTCACTACATTTCTACATGCCCATTTATTGCAGTACAGTTTTTCTTGTGTATACTTTATTGCAGTAAATGCCTTACCCTTTCTTGCTTATTACACTACAGTTGGCATACTAAATCTATGCTTACCACGGTCACGGTGCAACCTGGCCAGGTACCCACCGTGGGACTTGACATTGCAAGCACTCTCAGCTGCAGCTGTTAGGAGAAAAGCACATCATTATGCATACCTGTTTTGAAGACCTTCAGTTTGCATTTTGGTTAGACAGAAGAAGACATACTTACATACTTGTGGAGCATTACCAGCTCAAGCTTCCTGGACCCAGTTGTCCTGGGTTCCCTGCTTCCTTCTTTTCAGGTCATCAAAATGGTGACAACACTGCTCACCTGTGCAGAAGATACTAGTAACACTGGTGAGTTCCCTGACCAAATGATCTCAGGCCTCCACCTTACACTGTGAGCCCTGGGATCTGCCCTCCATCAGCCAGGGTCATGGTTTTTAATAAGGAGCACGATCATGACCCTGGACTCCTGAATGCCTCAACACTGCACCCGAAAGTGCACACCTTCACTAACACTGCTAGCCATACCAACAGCTGACTGAACTCCAATGACAGTTGCAGAATTCCCACCTATTGGGCTTAACTCATTCACCCCGAGTGCCTTCTCATGGTGCCTGTGCCTTTAAGGCCGAGCGCGCCATGAGAAGATACAGTTTTCAAGCCATTCCCCCCGAGTGCTTCCACAAGCGAGAGAAAGTGTACTGCTAATTTTTGGTGCAACGTAATGTAAAACACTCTGAAATTGTAACTAAATATGTAATTTATCATATCTAGTTATGATTCAGTGTGTTTTAACATTATGGTCACATTGAAGTTTTTGTAGAAAAAGCATTTCCAAAAGTTCTTGCTAAGCAAGTGGTGGCAGCCAATCGGATTCTTGCATTCCGAGCCACCACTTGCATAACACCTCCACCCCATACCCAAGCTTCTTTTGTTCGCCCCTAATAAATAGTGGGACCAGCAGCAGGTAATTCCTTCTTTTCTTTTTGCAAAGAACTGGAGATTTTACCTGCTACTGGATCCTCTATTGTACAGTCAAGGAATTCACGGACCGCCATACGAGGAGTTCCCGTTCAGCCACTGCAGTTCGAGCTCCCGATCATCTAAGCACAGCAACTACCATCTCTTCCTGCCGTTCCCTACCCAATTGGTGAGGTACTGTACTTGTTGTTTCTATTTACTTGTTTTTTTCCTGTAGATTTAGGCAATGGCATGCACCGGTCCCTTACTTGCGTTGTTTTTTATTTTATAAGTTGCCTACAATTTAAGGTCAGCAAGTTTTCTGTTGTTGTGCTCGGTGAGCTGGTCCAAAGCTGGAGAAGGGGTCTGTGCTGCTATGTCCAATGAATTGTTGGAGTAGCATGGTTCTAGGAATAGCCCCTTCGGTCCTAGCATTCCCGTTTCTGTTTCCGCTAGCATTACAGTTTCTGTTTTCAGTTTGAGTAGGTCAAAGAACTTATTTTTATATGCTCGGAAGCTCAATGTTTTTTTTTTCCTCCTGTGGTTAGTTAGATGTTTACTGTGATAGTCGGAACCTATGTCCTAAACTTTTCAACATAGCATCACACGTTGCTCGGAAGCTCAATGTTTTTTTTTTTCTCCTGTGGTTAGTTAGGTTCCGACTATCACAGTAAACATCTAACTAACCACAGGAGAAAAAAAAACATTGAGCTTCCGAGCAACGTGTGCTGCTATGTTGAAAATTTTAGGACATAGGTTCTGACTATCACAGTAAACATCTACAGTACTGGCGTTGACGGCCGGATCTGTGTATCTTGGAAGTAGGGTTGCCAGCTGTCCGGTTTTTCAGTGCAATTGTCCGGTGAAAAAAAATCATCAAAACCGGACTAATGAAGTCCGTTTTTTTTTTTTTTTTTTTGTGCAGTCAGGAGTCAAGGAGGACTGAAACATATGCAAATTCAATTACGCAGACACAGTGCAAATTACCGCCGCCGCCCGTGTTCCCTCTTCTCTTCCCTGTACGGGCCGGCTTTAGTCATCAACAGCTGCTCATGCGTACATGTAATCAGTAACTCATTTCACTACGTGTGGTTGCAACTGACAGTTCTGTTTTCCTTTATTTAAGGTAGGTTTTTACTGTATCTAACTGCAGACATTCTGATTGTTTTGAGTAGTCTCTCTGGCCGGGCCGTCTGGACATTTGTACATGTTGTACTACTTTTTGGACAAAACATCTATTTATGTCATGCATTTCCTAATTTCTTGAGCATTTTGCGGTCTGTAAGACAATGTAAGACTTGGACACACCTGATCTCTATTCTTTTGACTTCCTTGCACTCCGTTTCCACCTTTTGTGACGGACACGATATCACAGCATGTTCTGAGAATCTACAATATTTGAGGTTGCAGCAATTTTATAAAATGCTGTGGCTAGGTAGTTGGTAACGTTATGCTGTCAACTAATTATGGTTTTAGGTGACTTACCGAAACTCAGTTTTGCAGCGTTTACAGACTTATCTAAGCTTTAGTTTGGGCTTGTATCGTGTGAGATATGTGGTCACTTTGCTATGGAGTGTTGCGACTGTTTTAGTTATGGGCACTTTACATTTGTATTCACCGGATCTCCTCAGACTCATTGCTAGCTACTGTATTTTTCTTTTTCAAACAAGTGAAATAGGCTTGTGTATGTTGGATCAATTATTAAGATGCTGATGAAAAATCAGAAAGACGGCTAAATGTGCACCTCAACCTTCCATCTCTCCAGAATGTGGAACACTGCCTCCCAAAATATGGGACAAGTGGGAAAAATGTGGAACACCTACTAAAGGCTTCCTAATAGCTTCAATTAGGATACTCACAGGATGGCTAGAATGTGTTAATCTGTATTTATTAAATATTCTTCTAATGAGATATGATTCACTATTATTTACCATGAATATTAATTAAAAAGCTTCTTAATCCTGAATGAATGACAGACCCTTTCAATGTAGGACAATTAGGGGGATAGATTTTTTAAGACTCAGAATGAGGAATGCTGCTCAAAATGAGGTGCACTTTGGTAGAGTTTGTGCAGGATACTTGACAGTTTTCTGTGACACATATCTTTTTCTGGAGGTTAAATAGGTTATTTGCAGTTAATCAGGTACACCTGTGACTATGCTTTAGCACTTTTCATTTGAAACACAGATTTACTAAAATAATAACATTTCTTAGGTTGGGAGGGTGGCCTAATGGTTAAGGTGTTTGCCTTACAAACACAAGGTGCAGGGTTTGAGTCTCACAAGAGATAATTGGCTAGGCTTACAATGGCTCGCAAGGGCAGTTAGCCTAGTACTAACCTATGAATCTGTCAAAGTGGAGGAAGTTCCCTTCAATTTATTAATCAAATAAGGACTTGTTGTATGATCTTAGCTATAACTGTTTGCTGCTTTGTAAATGAGTTTACAATAGCATAGATTGGTCTGCTCAGAGGGTAATTTTTCACTTCTGGAGTTGAAATTTTAGAAGGCTTGTAGTTATAACAAAAATAAGCAACACATTTGTAAAATATGACCAGAGTGTTCATTTTCAGAGTGAACACTTCTCTAAATACTAGCAGTTTCCAAGTAGGTAGTGATGAACTACACATAGATTTAAATTGGAAGGTCATTGAAATCACCTTAGAAAGCTGGCATTAATGCAGATAAATGTTTTTAAAGACACAGATTCCACAAATTCAGCAACAGTAGTGAGGAGTAGAAAAATGTCCTATACATTTTCATTTTTATACAGTCTCACACCAAAGATCAGTAAGTGTGTTGTGTCATCATGCTTTCTATATAATTACTGAACAAAATATTTTCTCTGTAATCCTTATCTTTACTTTTTGGTCTAAGATAATTCCCAATGTTTTTTATCTTCTGCAGATTGCTTGTAAAACTGCTAGAGATTTGTAAAATTATGGAAACTTAGTTTTCACTTTATTAGAAAGGCAATAAAAATGGCACAGACTCATTATGTACATTCTTGGTGGAAGGAGGCAGAGGAGTAATATAAACATTTAAGAATCTCAGAGGAATCCACAGAGTTCAAGTGGTTTAAAAACAGACATGAAAACAAAAGGACTCAAAGATAATGAAGGCTTCAAAATGATTAAAGGAAGCATTTTTGTCAAAATGATGGATGCTTTGAACAGCGTTATTGATTTGGGGGTAGCAGCAGAAAAGTGACAGCATTCAATGATTCATAGAATAGGTACATTATTTATTTTTTATGCAAAAGAGTAAGTAAGTTGCTGATATATCACTGAATCAAGAAGTTGAGAGATAAGGAAATCAGGTGGTTCAGGTAGGGTAGTGGAGGCTCACTTTACTGCGTTACTAATAAGCTTGGTTTTGTCATTATGGGAATGTTGAGGGCAAGTGTACAAAACATTACCTCAGTACAGGAATTAAATTTAACAAAAAGATCACCGCCATGTTGTAGCTACACTTGTTTAGCTTCAGGTTTTTAAGGGCTCTTGCAATTTCTGAAATATTGGTACCTGAAAGACCCTCACTGTCATCCTGCTGTCTTTTATTTTACCTTTGTTTTCAATGTATTCAATGGAGTCAGTGTCCTACCTAGATAAACAATGAACCAAATTTAAGCTGTGCCTGTGCTTTGAATTGTTACTAGTTTTGGGGCTTCAGCAGACTTATAATAAAGGAGAAGTTGCATGGCTAGGGTGGGATGAAGGGGGCAGCTGCCATGGATGTAAGGTGTTAGGAGCAATTCAGAGGTGCTGGTCTGTCATTAATGCATTGCTGGCATTTAGAAATGAATGCTGATCATCTGCGGTCAGGATTGAATGACTGTAACATTTCAAGCATCCTATAAGGTGTATTGGGCTGTTTGCTACAAATGTTCCTAGTGTTTGCTGCATTTTATCAAACAAAAAAGAGCTTTGTTTTCTGTCTTCAAATATGACAGGACTTTTTTGTTCCTTAACTTAAAGTTGAGGGGGCACCAGAATAGAAGGTTACAGTTATGTAAGGGGCATTTTTACCCATAATTTTGAGCTTGTCCAACTATGGTTTCTTGCCATGATCCCTTATTTCTTAGTATTTCCTGAGAAATGCTTTGCTGCAGCATAGCCATTATAGTATTTAAGTTGGCCTATCTTCAGTCCAGGCTTTCATATAAGGTAGAGATGTTTCACATACTGTCTGGGGAGTTTGTTGCTGTTTTCTGCATCATAACAGGCAGTCTTTGTAGGGTCCCGATCATTTGATCTCCAAGCAAGATAGAAGCGGTTTAGATGAAGTCCTGCAAGTGAGTTGCACATTGCTGTCTCTCACTTTCTCTTTCTGATAATGTTTCCCTGTGTATTGTAATGTTGCAAATGTTTATATCATGTTTAAAATAAAGCTTATTCGCTGTGCATTTTGCAAGTGATATTTGATCTGATTGGTACTATTGCCCAAATGGAATTTATTCTCAACTGCATTTGAATTATTTAGCTACTGTATTGTTTCTATGTTGAATTACATCTGTTTCTGAGTAGTTATTGTGTTTTATGTTTAGCATACTATCTTGCCTAATATCTTCAGACTCTGACATACTAACAGGCTTGTAATTCAGCTATCTGCTGCCTTCTTTTTTACTGGTCTTTTCTTTTCATTCTTTTACCCTTTTTCTAACCTTTCTATGTCTACTGCTTTTTATAATGGATATCCTCTCCTTGTATTATCTAACCTATCACATTCATTTCTATACTGCTCTTACTGTTGTATTAGATAGATTTACAGGAGCAAATCTGAAATGTAATTAACTTAAGAGGAAGTTTTTTATTGCAATTCCTTTAAAATTATATTGCTTAAAGCTGTTGAATGTGGTTAAAATATTTTAGAATGATAAAACAGGGCAAACTTTCCTGTTGCCATAGTATCTCTCCTGTTAATATTACTAACTATTTTGATATAATGCTCTATAATTGAGGGTCAGCTGTGGTTAATTGTTATTTGTGACATACTGAGATTGGTATAGCAAAGGTATGTAAATTGATGACCCAGCTAGTTTTCTGACCATCCACTAGTTATCCGCACTAAGCATATGCTCTGTAGATTTCTATAAAATGCATAGGTTCATTTTTCAAAAGCTGCAAGACCAAGTGTGTCATTATATATTGTTTTATACTAAACATGTATTTTCAGACCATGCTATACATTTTCAGGTCTGTTTTATTGATGTAAGATATGATTGTTGTTAATATGTGTAATTTCTTAGAACATTTTAAAATTTTATCATCTTAAACTTGGAAAACAATGTACAATGCTGTTTCGGTGAATGTGAGATTTAAAGGCAGAGTAGTTTTAATGCTACGTCTGTTTTCATTGTGAGACAGTATTGCTTTGTTTAGCAAATGTGTATCAGTGGTTTGTACTATAAAATTTGAAATAAATGTTTTAAATTAAATCAAAATATCTGTAATCACTGTAGAAGTAAAGAAGAAGACAGTATGCACACTGAAAGTTTTGAACAGTGTTTATGGCAACTGGGGAGAAATCGGCTGAAATCAGGCATCCAGAACAGAAAAAGAGGGTATTCCCTCTGTTCAGCTGACGTCACAGTGATGTCACAAAATGGGAGGGGCATGGGTGGGAATGGGTGGAGTTAT
Source organism: Protopterus annectens (assembly GCF_019279795.1). Lineage (NCBI taxonomy): Eukaryota > Metazoa > Chordata > Ceratodontiformes > Protopteridae > Protopterus > Protopterus annectens. The sequence goes on from NC_056735.1 coordinate 787,932,091, forward strand.
GAGTGATGTGAGGGGCGTGACCTTAGTCCGGTTTTAGCCACAAAGAAACCTGGCAACCCTACTTGGAAGGTAGAGGTCTGGTAGCGGTGCTGAGTACCTGACAACAGCTGGGTGATTAAAGTGTTCAGCTCTCCAGGCCTCCTAAGATGGTTCTGTTTAATAGTATACAGGCGCTGCTGTTTCTCCTTGTCGACGTGCTTCTTTTTGTAAAGGCTGATGAACATGACCACACGGTAAGAGGGCATCAGTATGGAACAGCTGTAGGAAGCTGAACTGGGTGGGATCAAGTGTCTAAGTCCTCAATGTCTGTGAGTTCCATAATGATTCTTTCCATAGCTTTGCAGACCAGGCTGGTTAAGGTTATGGGGAGGTAGTTATCAGGGTCTGTAGAGGTGCCTCCTTTGTGGAGTGGGACTACTGCTGCTGTACGTCAGTGTTAAGGTACATATCCTGTAGTAAGGCAAAGGTTAAATATGTTTAAGAGAGAACATAGCTTTCTACTACTGCTGATCAGAGATGCCTTCTCTTTATGGGATTTTGCTCTGTCATGCAGTAGTTTCCTTTTGTTGTACAATTTGTTTATGGCTGGGGTCCACCAGTCAGGACGCCTTCCCTTGGTGGAGAGGGTCTTGGTTTTATTTGGGATTGCATGATCCATGCATTCTTGGAGATGTACGTAGAAAGCATTTGTGAAGTATTCTGCATTGTGGGATGTGGTTTCCACTGGCACAGTCGAATACCATCTCAGTTATAAGAAGTGTGAAGTCGGCTTTTGAGAAGTTTTTCACTAGTCTTGTGTTCTGGGTAGAGGTGGGATCGGTATATCCAGGGATCTGTATATCCCGGGTGATTAGTTGTGGTCAGATCTCACTAGTGAGGGGTATACTTCCAGTGTGGAGCACTTTGTCCCCATGTTTGTGATTATCAGGTCTAGTACAATATCTCACCTTTGTTGTAGAGGTGACTAGCTGTTCCATTGCATTTGAATTTATGAATTCCAGGAACCTTTGGCCTAGGGTGTTGGTAAGTTCGTGATTAACTGTACTACTTAGACTGATTGCTTCATGTCATGATTGAAAATTATGCATTTATACTGGGCATGAGTCTACTCTGTGCTGCATGAAGGATTTAATTTTGCAACAAAGCCCTAGTCTTGAATGCATGGATGAAGATGGGCAGATAGTGGGTTTATTCTTTTGCAGGTTACTGTAATTTTATCAGGCCAGTTGCTTCACTATAAATGTATTTGATTTGACTGTATTTCTCCCCTTTTGTTTGTTCTTGGAGAAAGAAGTATTGTGAGAGGGAGACATAGGAAGCAGAAGGGAGATAAATGTACATCAGTGATGCAGTCTTAGGTAGTACTCAAAACAACATGCATTTATCTTATTTAATTTGCAACCACCCCCAAACATTTGTGTGTATATATATATATATATAGAAATATCACGATAGGTGCATTGATTTTCACATGCCTCTGCAGGTATATTACATCAGAATGTTGTATTGCATTGTGTTTTTCAGGTGTGATTTCAAGTGTAAAGCAACACAGCCACCACCAAAGATGCCATCTGTTGAGGAGAAAGCAAGCAGCGTTTACCTGTTGGGTGAGGAAACTGACTGTGATGGTTGTAGCAGTGGTTCAGACGATGGTATGCACCTTGATGTACCACATAATGCCAACCAGAGCGAGGATGATGATTATGACTCGGATGATGACATTCCACTCGCACGTCTGCATGAAAAGGCCATTGCCTGTGATAAGGATGATGCTCCTGTACCCGCCGTTCCTGAAAGACCACTACCAGTTGCCAAAGCAGACCTGACCAGTAATTATGTCAGTGACCAAGACAGTGAGGATGAGGTGCCACTTGCACAACTAAGGAAGGTGCCCACACACAAGTTGGCCACACACTATGGCCACCAAGGGCATTCAGAGTATGACGCAGACGATGACATGCCTTTATCTGTGTTCACGAAAGCACCTGGTCTAAATGACACAGCTATGCAGTCCTCCACAGTGCATGGCACTGCAACTGCTGATAAGGGTGTGGATGTGCCTTCGCCTGTGCATGATGTGGGAAGTAGTCCACAGTTTGGTGATTGTGATGGAGATAATCCTCTAGATAGGAGTCCAAGTAGCTCCTTGTCAGAGACTGATATGGGTGTGCCTCAGCAGGGAACATGTGTCAACAGTTCACTACCAACTGCAAGCAGTACAATTGCTACTGGCATTCAGAGAGCATCATCTCTCAACCCTTCAGCCTTTCCCATTTCCAACTGTTCCTTGCGACCCAGTCAGGTACGCAGAGCATGCCCACCACGTAAAATCACGTGGGAAAAACATCTTCAAACTTTACACATTGAGGAATTTGTGGGGCCAGTAGGACCAATAGATCACTTGGGCTCAGATAGCACAGAGATGGACTTCCTGAATTTGATGTTCCCAGAGGAGCTATACACCTGTATTGCTAATGAAACAAATCGCTATGCTGCACAGAGGCAGGCCGCAGCAGGCAAGGTTGATACGCGGTGGAGTCCTGTGTGCCCAGGAGACATACGCACATTTTTAGGTGTCAGAATATACATGTCTATTGTACATGTTCCTGAATTGAGGCAGTACTGGGAAACACACCATGTATATGGTCGCTTCCCAATAGCAGAGTACATGACCAGAGATAGGTTTGAAAAAATTCAGCAGTACTTCCACTGCAATGATAACAGCCTGAGCCTACCACATGGTGCTGTGGGTCATGACAAGCTACATCACGTACGGCCAATACTGGATGCAGTGCTTCATGCATGCAGGACACGTTACAATGTGCATCGTGAGGTGGCTGTAGATGAAGCCATGGTTGGCTTCCGTGGACGCTTGACATTTAGACAGTTTATACCTGGTAAGCCTGAGAGGTATGGCATTAAGGTGTGGGTGTTGGCAGACTCAACCAATGGGTATGTACGTGAATTCCAGGTATACACTGGAAAAACGGAGCAGAATACAGAGGTCGGGCTGGCACACAGAGTTGTAGTTGACTTGACTAGGGGACTGATTGGCAAGAAGCATCACATTTACTTTGATAACTTCTTTACCTCTGTTCCACTAGCACAGCAATTGCTGAAAGATGATCTATACTGTTGTGGAACCATGCACCAATAGGTCAGGATGGCCTCTTACATTCAACAGACAGGCCATTGGAAAAGCAGCTCGAGGCTACTACAAACAATTGCAGAGTGGACCACTGCTAGCTACTGAATGGAAGGATAGCAAACCAGTATTCCTCCTGTCAACTAACTGTAACCCAACCTTGCCAGTCTCCAGCACATACAGAAGAAAGCGTGATGGAAGAAAGACATCAGTGCCATGTCCACCAGTTGTAAACATGTACAACAGTTACATGAATGGGGTGGACAGAGCAGATCAGCTGAGGACACAGTATCCCAGTGCCAGAAAGGCCCGCAAATGGTGGCTGTACTTGTTCTGGTTCTTATGGGATGTGGCCATTGTCAATGCTTTCATTATATTCCGTGAAAGTATCAGACATCAGCAACTATCACGTTCTGGACGATTATTCGCAACACAGTTACAGTTCGAAGGAACCTAGGCTTGCATCTACTTGCCAGTTACACAAAGAGGAAAAGATGCACTGAGATTACTGTCCCAGAGGCTGTGAGCCGATTTGAGCATGGCTCTCACTTTCCAGTGAAGTGGCATAAATCAAGATGTAAAACTGTGCCAGCAAGGGTAAGCGTGCTGAGCCATCATGGGCGTGCCCAACTTGCAAGGTCAACCTGTGTGTTGAATGCTTTGGGGAGTACCATGGCCATAAATTTCTCCCATAGTGCTGTGGGCCTTGGGTGTGCAACTGTGATGTAATGGTTCCCTCCGGCAAAGGACACATGCAAAAAAAACAGCCTGGGTCAGTCTAAGCCTTTGGACATGTTGCCTTGATGTAGCTCTCCACTCAGTCTCCCTCCCTTCAGGTGTAGTCAGTGTATGTAGGTCAGGGCAACAGGGTTTACATTAGCTCCTCCCTTCTGCCCATTGCAGAAAGGACACATGTAAATTGAACAGGCAGAGGTAAAGCAGAGTGCCTCACCTGCCTTTTCAGTGTACATGTGCTCTTTCTGTGCCCCCATGTCAGTTAGCATCCAAGCCCTTCAGCACGAACGCATACCCAGCCAGCATGGATCTTGTGATCCACCGGGATCGCACTTGGGAACCTGGAGACTCTACAGCACAGTCCCATAGTGATGCTGTCCTCGGTAAGCATGGGCTTGGGTGTGCCACTGTGATGTATTGCAAAACATGCAAAAAGACACAGCCTGGGTCAGTCTTGGTCTTTTGACATGTTGCCTTGATGTAGCTCTCCCCTCAGTCTCCCTCCCTTCCGGTAGGTCAGGACAGCAATTAGTGAGTTACTTCAGTCCCTCATCCCTTAGGTCCATTGCTGAATGGGCACATGTAAAGAGAAAAGGCAGAGGTAAGGCAGACTGCTGCCACTGAAGGAGGTCATGAGACCATAGTGGTATCAGCAGTCTGAGTGGGCAGCCGGCACAGCTATGGGACACTACAGATAACCAACATCTGGAGCCCCATGCCTGTCCTTGGCATATTAGTGGAGCGCGGTCCTTACCCTGCTTTTCTCTTTACATGTGCCCTGGCTGTGCACCCTTGTCAGTGTCCACCCATGCTTTATTTCAGATAAGGTAAGACTGTCTTCTGCTGTTCTGGGAGTCACTGGAAAGGGAGCAGCCAAAACCCACGCTGTCCCATCGCCGAATATTGTGTTGCTGGGTGCATCACAGGGGCATACCCAGCCAGCATGGATCTTGTGATCCACCGGGATCGCACTTGGGAACCTGGAGACTCTACAGCACAGTCCCATAGTGATGCTGTCCTCGGTAAGCATGGGCTTGGGTGTGCCACTGTGATGTACTGCAAAACATGCAAAAGACACAGCCTGGGTCAGTCTTGGTCTTTGACATGTTGCCTTGATGTAGCTCTCCCTCAGTCTCCCTCCCTTCCGGTAGGTCAGGACAGCAATTAGTGAGTTACTTCAGTCCCTCATCCCTTAGGTCCATTGCTGAATGGGCACATGTAAAGAGAAAAGGCAGAGGTAAGGCAGACTGCTGCCACTGAAGGAGGTCATGAGACCATAGTGGTATCAGCAGTCTGAGTGGGCAGCCGGCACAGCTATGGGACACTACAGATAACCAACATCTGGAGCCCCATGCCTGTCCTTGGCATATTAGTGGCGGCGGTCCTTACCCTGCTTTTTCTCTTTATATGTGCCCTGGCTGTGCACCCTTGTCAGTGTCCACCCATGCTTTATTTCAGATAAGGTAAGACTGTCTTCTGCTGTTCTGGGAGTCACTGGAAAGGGAGCAGCCAAAACCTTACGCTGTCCCATCGCCGAATATTGTGTTGCTGGGTGCATCACAGGGGCATACCCAGCCAGCATGGATCTTGTGATCCACCGATCGCACTTGGGAACCTGGAGACTCTACAGGACAGTCCGATAGCGATGCTGTCCTCGCTAAGCATGGGCTTGGGTGTCCCACTGTGATGTACTGCAAAACATGCAAAAGACACAGCCTGGGTCAGTCTTGGTCTTTGACATGTTGCCTTGATGTAGCTCTCCCTCAGTCTCCCTCCCTTCCGGTAGGTCAGGACAGCAATTAGTGAGTTACTTCAGTCCCTCATCCCTTAGGTCCATTGCTGAATGGGCACATGTAAAGAGAAAAGGCAGAGGTAAGGCAGACTGCTGCCACTGAAGGAGGTCATGAGACCATAGTGGTATCAGCAGTCTGAGTGGGCAGCCGGCACAGCTATGGGACACTACAGATAACCAACATCTGGAGCCCCATGCCTGTCCTTGGCATATTAGTGGAGCGGTCCTTACCCTGCTTTTTCTCTTTACATGTGCCCTGGCTGTGCACCCTTGTCAGTGTCCACCCATGCTTTATTTCAGATAAGGTAAGACTGTCTTCTGCTGTTCTGGGAGTCACTGGAAAGGGAGCAGCCAAAACCTTACGCTGTCCCATCGCCGAATATTGTGTTGCTGGGTGCATCACAGGGGCATACCCAGCCAGCATGGATCTTGTGATCCACCGGGATCGCACTTGGGAACCTGGAGACTCTACAGCACAGTCCCATAGTGATGCTGTCCTCGGTAAGCATGGGCTTGGGTGTGCCACTGTGATGTACTGCAAAACATGCAAAAGACACAGCCTGGGTCAGTCTTGGTCTTTTGACATGTTGCCTTGATGTAGCTCTCCCTCAGTCTCCCTCCCTTCCGGTAGGTCAGGACAGCAATTAGTGAGTTACTTCAGTCCCTCATCCCTTAGGTCCATTGCTGAATGGGCACATGTAAAGAGAAAGGCAGAGGTAAGGCAGACTGCTGCCACTGAAGGAGGTCATGAGACCATAGTGGTATCAGCAGTCTGAGTGGGCAGCCGGCACAGCTATGGGACACTACAGATAACCAACATCTGGAGCCCCATGCCTGTCCTTGGCATATTAGTGGAGCGGCGGTCCTTACCCTGCTTTTTCTCTTTACATGTGCCCTGGCTGTGCACCCTTGTCAGTGTCCACCCATGCTTTATTTCAGATAAGGTAAGACTGTCTTCTGCTGTTCTGGGAGTCACTGGAAAGGGAGCAGCCAAAAACCTTACGCTGTCCCATCGCCGAATATTGTGTTGCTGGGTGCATCACAAGGGGCATACCCAGCCAGCATGGATCTTGTGATCCACCGGGATCGCACTTGGGAACCTGGAGACTCTACAGCACAGTCCCATAGTGATGCTGTCCTCGGTAAGCATGGGCTTGGGTGTGCCACTGTGATGTACTGCAAAACATGCAAAAGACACAGCCTGGGTCAGTCTTGGTCTTTTGACATGTTGCCTTGATGTAGCTCTCCCTCAGTCTCCCTCCCTTCCGGTAGGTCAGGACAGCAATTAGTGAGTTACTTCAGTCCCTCATCCCTTAGGTCCATTGCTGAATGGGCACATGTAAAGAGAAAAGGCAGAGGTAAGGCAGACTGCTGCCACTGAAGGAGGTCATGAGACCATAGTGGTATCAGCAGTCTGAGTGGGCAGCGGCACAGCTATGGGACACTACAGATAACCAACATCTGGAGCCCCATGCCTGTCCTTGGCATATTAGTGGAGCGCGGTCCTTACCCTGCTTTTCTCTTTACATGTGCCCTGGCTGTGCACCCTTGTCAGTGTCCACCCATGCTTTATTTCAGATAAGGTAAGACTGTCTTCTGCTGTTCTGGGAGTCACTGGAAAGGAGCAGCCAAAACCTTACGCTGTCCCATCGCCGAATATTGTGTTGCTGGGTGCATCACAGGGGGCATACCCAGCCAGCATGGATCTTGTGATCCACCGGGATCGCACTTGGGAACCTGGAGACTCTACAGCACAGTCCCATAGTGATGCTGTCCTCGGTAAGCATGGGCTTGGGTGTGCCACTGTGATGTACTGCAAAAACATGCAAAAAGACACAGCCTGGGTCAGTCTTGGTCTTTTGACATGTTGCCTTGATGTAGCTCTCCCCTCAGCCTCCCTCCCTTCCGGTAGGTCAGGACAGCAATTAGTGAGTTACTTCAGTCCCTCATCCCTTAGGTCCATTGCTGAATGGGCACATGTAAAGAGAAAAGGCAGAGGTAAGGCAGACTGCTGCCACTGAAGGAGGTCATGAGACCATAGTGGTATCAGCAGTCTGAGTGGGCAGCCGGCACAGCTATGGGACACTACAGATAACCAACATCTGGAGCCCCATGCCTGTCCTTGGCATATTAGTGGAGCGGCGGTCCTTACCCTGCTTTTTCTCTTTACATGTGCCCTGGCTGTGCACCCTTGTCAGTGTCCACCCATGCTTTATTTCAGATAAGGTAAGACTGTCTTCTGCTGTTCTGGGAGTCACTGGAAAGGGAGCAGCCAAAACCTTACGCTGTCCCATCGCCGAATATTGTGTTGCTGGGTGCATCACAAGGGGCATACCCAGCCAGCATGGATCTTGTGATCCACCGGGATCGCACTTGGGAACCTGGAGACTCTACAGCACAGTCCCATAGTGATGCTGTCCTCGGTAAGCATGGGCTTGGGTGTGCCACTGTGATGTACTGCAAAACATGCAAAAGACACAGCCTGGGTCAGTCTTGGTCTTTGACATGTTGCCTTGATGTAGCTCTCCCTCAGTCTCCCTCCTTCCGGTAAGTCAGGACAGCAATTAGTGAGTTACTTCAGTCCCTCATCCCTTAGGTCCATTGCTGAATGGGCACATGTAAAGAGAAAAGGCAGAGGTAAGGCAGACTGCTGACACTGAATGAGGTCATGAGACCATAGTGGTATCAGCAGTCTGAGTGGGCAGTCGGCACAGCTATGGGAGACTACAGATAACCAACATCTGGAGCCCCATGCCTGTCCTTGGCATATTAGTGGAGCGGCGGTCCTTACCCTGCTTTTTCTCTTTACATGTGCCCTGGCTGTGCACCCTTGTCAGTGTCCACCCATGCTTTATTTCAGCTAAGGTAAGACTGTCTTCTGCTGTTCTGGGAGTCACTGGAAAGGAGCAGCCAAAACCTTACGCTGTCCCATCGCCGAATATTGTGTTGCTGGGTGCATCACAGGGCATACCAGCCAGCATGGATCTTGTGATCCACGGGATCGCACTTGGGAACCTGGAGACTCTACAGCACAGTCCCATAGTGATGCTGTCCTCGGTAAGCATGGGCTTGGGTGTGCGACTGTGATGTACTGCAAAACATGCAAAAGACACAGCCTGGGTCAGTCTTGGTCTTTGACATGTTGCCTTGATGTAGCTCTCCCTCAGTCTCCCTCCCTTCCGGTAGGTCAGGACAGCAATTAGTGAGTTACTTCAGTCCCTCATCCCTTAGGTCCATTGCTGAATGGGCACATGTAAAGAGAAAAGGCAGAGGTAAGGCAGACTGCTGCCACTGAAGGAGGTCATGAGACCATAGTGGTATCAGCAGTCTGTGTGGGCAGCCGGCACAGCTATGGGACACTACAGATAACCAACATCTGGAGCCCCATGCCTGTCCTTGGCATATTAGTGGAGCGGCGGTCCTTACCCTGCTTTTTCTCTTTACATGTGCCCTGGCTGTGCACCCTTGTCAGTGTCCACCCATGCTTTATTTCAGATAAGGTAAGACTGTCTTCTGCTGTTCTGGGAGTCACTGGAAAGGGAGCAGCCAAAAACCTTACGCTGTCCCATCGCCGAATATTGTGTTGCTGGGTGCATCACAGGGGGCATACCCAGCCAGCATGGATCTTGTGATCCACCGGGATCGCACTTGGGAACCTGGAGACTCTACAGCACAGTCCCATAGTGATGCTGTCCTCGGTAAGCATGGCTTGGGTGTGCCACTGTGATGTACTGCAAAAACATGCAAAAAGACACAGCCTGGGTCAGTCTTGGTCTTTTGACATGTTGCCTTGATGTAGCTCTCCCCTCAGTCTCCCTCCCTTCCGGTAGGTCAGGACAGCAATTAGTGAGTTACTTCAGTCCCTCATCCCTTAGGTCCATTGCTGAATGGGCACATGTAAAGAGAAAAGGCAGAGGTAAGGCAGACTGCTGCCACTGAAGGAGGTCATGAGACCATAGTGGTATCAGCAGTCTGAGTGGGCAGCCGGCACAGCTATGGGACACTACAGATAACCAACATCTGGAGCCCCATGCCTGTCCTTGGCATATTAGTGGAGCGGCGGTCCTTACCCTGCTTTTTCTCTTTACATGTGCCCTGGCTGTGCACCCTTGTCAGTGTCCACCCATGCTTTATTTCAGATAAGGTAAGACTGTCTTCTGCTGTTCTGGGAGTCACTGGAAAGGGAGCAGCCAAAACCTTACGCTGTCCCATCGCCGAATATTGTGTTGCTGGGTGCATCACAGGGGCATACCCAGCCAGCATGGATCTTGTGATCCACCGGGATCGCACTTGGGAACCTGGAGACTCTACAGCACAGTCCCATAGTGATGCTGTCCTCGGTAAGCATGGGCTTGGGTGTGCCACTGTGATGTACTGCAAAACATGCAAAAAGACACAGCCTGGGTCAGTCTTGGTCTTTGACATGTTGCCTTGATGTAGCTCTCCTCAGTCTCCCTCCCTTCCGGTAGGTCAGGACAGCAATTAGTGAGTTACTTCAGTCCCTCATCCCTTAGGTCCATTGCTGAATGGGCACATGTAAAGAGAAAAGGCAGAGGTAAGGCAGACTGCTGCCACTGAAGGAGGTCATGAGACCATAGTGGTATCAGCAGTCTGAGTGGGCAGCCGGCACAGCTATGGGACACTACAGATAACCAACATCTGGAGCCCCATGCCTGTCCTTGGCATATTAGTGGAGCGGCGGTCCTTACCCTGCTTTTCTCTTTACATGTGCCCTGGCTGTGCACCCTTGTCAGTGTCCACCCATGCTTTATTTCAGATAAGGTAAGACTGGAAGGGAAGATGTTCACTGGTTCAGAAGGGATGGCATTCACCTAACTGAGGAGGGCATTGCATTCTTCTTGACCAACCTCCACAATGGCATGAGGAGAGCCCTGCATGATTGTGAGAAGAATGGAAAACACCCATGACCAAGCTGGACCAGTATAGTAAGTAAAACACTATTATGAAATGTGTTATGTAAAATTTATTTCTCTGAGCTTGGCAAATAACTGTTATGGAAATTATGATTTTTTTTTCATATTTTGGTAAATAACTTTGCAAGGGAGCGCAGAAATCAAAGTTTGTTTGAGACTTATGGTTATGGAAATTATGATTTTTTTCATATTTTGGTAAATAACTTTGCAAGGGAGCATCTGAATGTGCCAAGTAATATCTCATTTTGAAGACAGTATTGCTGGTTCTAATATGGTAAAAGAATTGTGCCAGTATGTTTGACACATGTGCAGAAATCAAAGTTTGTTTGAGACTTATGGTTATGGAAATTATGATTTTTTTTTCATATTTTGGTAAATAACTTTGCAAGGGAGCATCTGAATGTGCTAAGTAATACCTCATTTTGAAAAGATTATTTATAGTTCTAACATATAAAAGAATTGGGCCTGTATGTTGTACACATGTGCAGATATCTATGTTTGTTTCGGACTTAGGTTATGGAAATTATGATTGTTTTCATATTTTGGTAAATAAATTTGCAAGGGAGCATCTGAATGTGCCAAGTAATATCTCATTTTGAAGACAGTATTGCTGGTTCTAATATGGTAAAAGAATTGTGCCAGTATGTTTGACACATGTGCAGATATCAAAGTTTGTCTGAGACTTATGGTTATGGAAATTATTATTTTTTTCTTATTTTGGTAAATAACTTTGCAAGGGAGCATCTGAATGTGCCAAGTAATATCTCATTTTGAAGACAGTATTGCTGGTTCTAATATGGTAAAAGAATTGTGCCAGTATGTTTGACACATGTGCAGATATCAAAGTTTGTTTGAGACTTATGGTTATGGAAATTATGATTTTTTTAATATTTTGTTATATAACTTTGCAAGGGAGCATCTGAATGTGCTAAGTAATACCTCATTTTGAAAAGATTATTTATAGTTCTAACATGGTAAAAGAATGGTACCTGTATGTTGTACTCATAGGCAGATAACAGAGTTTGTTTCTGACTTAGGTTATGGAAATTATGATTTTTCATATTTTGGTAAATAACTTTGCAAGGGAGCACCACATTGTGTGAAGTAATGCATCATTTTGAAGACAGTGTTACTCCTTACAACATGGTAAAGACCTGTGTCTAGGCACTGTAAACACGCACAGATATTACAGTTTGTTTAGTCTTGTACAAATATGAAAATTATACATTTACAATACTTCTCATTATTATGCCCATATCTTTGCTTGGGAGCATGGTAATCACACAAATGATGCGTCATTTTGAAGCTGACATTCAGATGCACAACTTCTACACTGATATGTAGGCTCTGTCTGTTACAGGTGATGAGATATTATGTTTTGTTTATTTATCAATTATGAGAAATAATATACTAATCATATTTCTGTGAATATCTCATGAAAGGAGTGTCACACAGTTATGGTTAAAGTATCATTTTAAAGCTGACATTCATACTAACAAATTAAATTCAAATTGTATGGGTCTGCATGGTACATAGACCAAGATATTGTGCTTTGCTTTTCCAAAAATTAAAAAATTGCACAATATCAGCATTCCTTGCCAAATATTTCATTATGACTTTGATATGCACTATCAACATTTACACTGTTGGAAAGGTCAGTGTCTGCTGAGCAACTTTCGCGTTTACACTTTTAGTGTAGCTCTTATAGTTAAAGAGTTATGAGCATTTGTTTTCTGTATAGTATTACAAATGGATTTTCTGAAAATGAGCTCAGGCTGCTCTGTTGTTCCTATGGTGGAATTCAGCAGGCAGCTTTTCCTGAGCTGCTCTGGAGTGAATGAGTTCTCCTGCCCTTAAATGTCATTCAGCAACATTCAAAAAAGCACTGCATTGCTCAGCAGCATGCAAACCAGCTATGCAAAGCCAAGTAGCATGACAATTCGCAGAACAGTGGTTTTAGCAAGGCTTAGTACTGCACAAACGGTGGTAGCTGTTAGCAGGTTTATGTACTGCATACCATGACTGAGCAGTGCTTAGCAGACAGCGGTAGAGCCAACATTCACAATGCTGGAATGAAATTAAAGAAAAGTAGTACATTCATTTACAGCCGTATTCTGCCTGTTATGGACTCAAACCCAGGACCTGCTACACATAAGACCGTAACTCTACCCATGGACCTAGTTGAATGTAATAAAAGCTATTATACATTCACATATAGTATTAGGCTACCTGTTAACATCGTCGAGCACTGTGCCATGCTGCGCCACATAAACATGCTAAAATACACCTATAAATAAGTAATTAATTACATCTGGTTCTAATTTTAGATGTTTGGCAGGTGTCTGCCATGTCTGTATGAGCTCTGCTCAGCTCTGCTGCACGCTGCACCATGCCATGCAAACATAAATGAAAAAAAAAAAAGTAAATTTAATTATAATAATTAATTACATCCAGTTTCTATTTTTAGATGTCTGCCATATATCAGCTGTCTACATGTGAGAACAGCTTGGCATTACTGCACTCCATGCCATGCCACACAAACATGCAGTTGAAAAAAATTATACAAATATTAAAAAGAAAAAAAATGAACACATCATACAAATGACTTATTAGACCATTGACACACTTCACAACATTGCAACAGTGACAGGAAGCATTACAGGGAGCCTCACACTCATCTGCAGCCACGGGTGGCTGCTACACCTCTCCCTACACTGATTCAATATCCATGTTCCTTAGCTTTCCCTCGGCAGAGCAACATCATTAATATGCATGCCGTGCTGCTGAGGTGAAACCATGGCCGTGTACATGGATACATTCCATACAGGATCTACACTGTGCCTACATGGATTCTACTAAATCCTGGAGGATATCTTTCTCCACTATTCAAATGGTTTCTTAATTAAATGTTTTAAATAGGGAGAAATACAAACATTTGCAGTTAAACATATGATAGAAATATGAAATGCCACTACACAATAATTTGAACTACAGCTGTAATTGAACCTGTGGCACTTTGGAAAAACTTTAGTCTACATACAGAGGAATTATCACAACATGCCACATAGGAACTTCCAGTTTATTAATCCAGCAACCAAAAAGAGGTTACAGTAACTATGTCAAAGTTCTGACTTTACTCTGTATTTCCATAGGACAGCAGATTTAAGCACATTTGTGCAATATTAACCAGATTACAGCAAATGCAATGAAAATCTTCAGCTTTTGCCATAGGAAGTGGAAAGGCATTCCCCATCATTCACCACTGGTGTGCCATGTCAGTCTCTGTGCAAATACTAGGGGCAAAAGGTAAAGGGTTTTTTTATGGGCCATTTCTGGCCATGTGTGCCATTTGTGATTCTATTTTTTGACCAGATTAAACATGTGAAAAAGGGATTGATAGCACAGTGGTCAAAATGGAGGTGGCAAGCAGAGGTTAGGACACTTGTGAAAGAATAAGAGAATTCGTATGAGGGTGGAGTGAGAGCACCACAGCCAACCACTTGCTCACAATATAAATGTAGAATTGTACAAAGAATGTCAAGACTTTGGACAGTCACCACACCAGGGATGAATAACAACAACAGAAAAATATTGTATAGCCAATTGGAACAAATCAAGTGCATCAAGATAACACAAAGGAGAAGTTGAGCGCAATATGTGGGGCATATTTTTTGTAGGACAGGTGCCAGTTTTCTCTATTTTGGGAAATAGAGGAATGTTGTGGAAGGTGCTTAGGAATGAAAAGGTCAGGTAGGTACAGCAGGTTAGGAAGCATGAGCAGACATACAGGACATACAAGACAGTCAGGGATGATGATGGAAACAAAAAGTTGGGGACACTACGATTGGGATAGGGAGGGGGCATCAATATTGCACATATGTCCGGCTTCAGAACAGTAAGAATCTAGTCCTCACCCAAAGAACTGTCATCACTGTCCCCTGCATCAACTGCCTGTGTCAGTGCTGGAGTTGGCATAGTTTTTGCAATCTGATGCAACACCTTCTCAGCCCTGTTGATATGTGTGCTGAGGCCCTTCTTCATGATATCATCCACCAGCCTTGTCAGTTCCTGTTTGGTGAAAAAATCACCACCTCTCTTGGTACTGCTTGTGGAGGGTAACACTGCACCAGCAGCCAGGGCAGAACTATCTGACACAGGTGGAGGAGGTAGGACAGTGGTTGTATGGGCAATGCTGACAAGTTATGAACCTGAAGTGCTGGGTATCTGTACTGCCATTTGTGGCGATATGGTGAGCCAAGCCACAGTGGTCAGTCTACCTCTCTGTGCTGTTGGTCATTTTCTTCAGCAGCATACTATGCAAACAGCAGAATGTTGATACATTATAACTCCTCCTCTCAAAAAAGAGAGTTTGGGTGGGGGAAGAGAAAACAAAGAGATAATTAGTTTTTGTCATGTCACATTAATTTATTTTTCAATACATATTTTGGCAATACATAAACCATTATGGTAATTTACTAATCTACACCTTTGCAACATCTATATATGATATGAAGATGTCAATTTGTAAAAAATAAACAAATCTCACTTCTAGGATATAAGACAGAACAGCCTTTAATCCCCTGTTATGGATAGGATATATGCATCCAAATGTAATAATGGCAATTACCGTACTTCAATTGTTCCCGACTTATTATTGTTGTTAATATTTTTGAATTACTATCCTGTAATAAAAGGTAAGCACTGTTTCTGGGTATTGAACCTCCACAAAGTTAAGCCTGTCTTATCACTGCCTAATGCAAACAGAAAGAGTTATTGGGGAAGGCATTCATGCTTGATATCAAGGTTGAGGTACCCCTGCCCAAAATGCTAGTGACCGAGGGACTGAAAAGCCTTATCTGGTTTGAATTTGGACCTGAAGCATACTTACCTCATGCTTGTCTGTAGCGAGTAAGTCTCTCCTGTTGTACCTCATGGTTTGCCACTATTTTCTCTGCACCTGTAGAGTACAAAAAGAAAAAAATATTTATGAAAGCTTAATGAATAACTGCCTTGACTGTCTAGATAATTAATACCATATCATACACAGATTATAGGTTATTATACTTAGACAACTGAGGGGTGTTTGCAATCCTAAATTCAGCCTCTGATCAGCTTAGCAGGTCCTGCTTGTTCTTCTTAAGCTGACTATAGTGGGAAATTACAGTGTTTCCCAGTATGTGTAATGCCAGCTGTGCTGGAGACAGCCATGGCCAAGCTATTCCAAGCCACAGCCTTATACTGAGTCCCAATATAACCCTTCTGCAGCAGCCTACAACTGTAGCACTTCATGAGAAGTGGCACAAAAATCCCCCCCAACCATTTTGTTAAAAATCTAGCACCATTCTCTCCATGACTAGTCATGTCTGCAGAAGTCAAGCTAACAATGTATTCAGATCTCATGTGTAACAGGCTGTGTGTAAAGACACACAACTTTGCCAACAGCATTTGTGCAATTGAAAACACATGGATTCCTTGGCAGATACATCAGCACTATTTCCATCAAATAGCACTAAAGGTATGAAACACGGCAATAGGATTTGCCATATATGATGTTCTACCTATTGATGCATGTTCCAGTGTTCAACAATGAAATGCTTAATGGCATGGCTTGTGATATTTAATGTTTGGAAGGATAAATAAGATGGATTGTGACATATTTTGATGTTGGGCCTTATACATTATTAAAATTATGTTATGCCAGCTGGGAATTAAACCCATTGGTTAGAGAATGCAAACAATTAATTCTTATTGCCATAGGAGAACTTGCTTTAAGCATGGCAAATAAAGATATACTAATTATAAAATGAATGGTGGTATACTTCAGAGAAGCCTATATGTGTATGACTTAAAGTAGTACTAGGAATGCATTTGTATGTAAAAGACAATATTTCTGCTTGTAATTATGTTTCAGATAGATGGAGTTTCATGACCTGAGTAATACAGGTTGGGTATGTTATACACAAACTTCACAAGACACACTGTCCTAAACACATAGTTGGGATATGTGATGAGTGATTATGAACATAACCAAGCTATTGTATCTGTCACACATATGCAAGTGCATTTTAATTTAAATATCATCATTATCATGTTTACGAAATTGTACACACATCAGCTTGATATGTGAAGCATTAATGATATATGTCAGATAGAATAGTTTCATTATGCAATGATTACTGATACATTTCTGTTAATAAACATGTTTATCATTCTCATTTGTCTTTAATTTTACATTCCAAATCAAAATGCTGTGAGAAATGAGATTCTGATACCCTTGGTAAAAGTATCATTTATCTGGACTTGTTCCATTTACCTCCTGCTTTCTTTATTTAAAGTCACTGCACTTACACCTTGTGCCACAGACATAGGTAATTTAGAGGTGGAATTTCATCATTCAGTACTACAGGGTGCTGACATCCATGCAATGCCATCAGGCTCGTTTGTGCTGCAGAAGGTAGCCTAAACTAAATTCTTCACTTTTTTCCTCAAGCAGTGAACCACATTTGCACACTACCGACCAGAGAGTAAATGCAAAAGGCATTAGAAAAAATATATAATAGGGAGAATAAAGCTGGCAGTAAAATGAATTCAATCAATGGGTATATCTAGCAAAGAAGTGCATTTCAGTGACACATTCATTCTTCTCACATCTCCTTGCAACATCAGAAATGTACTTTGTGGAACATATTAGGGTTATAGTTAATGGCAAATAATGTGAAAGTGGACAGACAACAGCTCACATGCTGTTAGCAATACATACAATAGTTGATTTTTAAACAACATAGTGATATCACAAAATGTGAGTTAATATGTATTCAGACCATGCTCTGTAAAGTTATCAGTTAAGTGAATTCAAACCCTGCATCAGCTATCATTTTCTCTAAGCTCATTGCACTTACACCTTGTGCCACAGAGAAGGTTACCTGACAGATGGAATTTCTTTACTCACTGTCCAGAGTGCTATGAATATGCACAGTTTACCAGGCCTGTTTGTGCTGCATAAGGCAGCCTAAACTATTTTGTCACCTTTTACTTTCAATAGTGAACCCTGTCCAAGCACCACTCAAATACAGATTACAAATTAAACAAATAATA
The DNA here is from genome assembly GCF_019279795.1 of Protopterus annectens. Taxonomy (NCBI): domain Eukaryota; kingdom Metazoa; phylum Chordata; order Ceratodontiformes; family Protopteridae; genus Protopterus; species Protopterus annectens. The sequence goes on from NC_056735.1 coordinate 787,949,792, forward strand.
TATATATTGAGTGTAATTGAAATATGATGCATAAACAGGATTTGAACATTGCATGATTTGTCTTACTTCTCTGAATTCATTTAATTTACACACTGTGCCACAGAGCTGAACAGTTGCCAGATGCATTCTCTGCGGTCATTACTATCCATGGTGCTGACAGACATGCACCAACACTAGCCTTATTTGTGCTACTGAAGGGAAGACAAATGAACATTTTTCACTTTTTACCTTAACTTATTACAGCTGAGTGATGCCTTAAGGTGCATCTGCAGTTACGTTTTACTGACACCTGGCATCAAATATTGCTTGTTTAAATCGGCATCAATAATTCCAACACCATGCTACATTCTAAGTATCAAAAGATTTAATCTTAAATGTACATAATGGCAAACACAACATATCGATAGTTGACCTCTGTCTAGTGTGGGTAAATAGACACTATTTTCTGTTCATATAATATTAATTTACGTTTCCACAAACTTCATTTGTTTCTAAATAACGCAGCAACCAAGCAACACAGACAGAAGTGCTTAAACTCATGTGAAAGCTCTCAGATGCCTGTACAAAATGCTGTCAAAGGTATGTGTGTAACTTAGTAGTTGCTAAGATATTGTAAGTTGTTTACAAAGTTTTGCAGACTTAATTGGTACTGTGTTTACTAGGACTTATAAAATCCAGTTTAAGACCTAGAACCTAAAGAATACTAAATAGTTTGTGCTGAAGAGTTTGGCATTTATATAGTTCAGTAACCCCTATGGTTCCAGAGATATGAACATTTTTTTGAAATGTATGGATGAAATATGACTCAAATACTTTTGGCCCTGCCCATTTGAAGTTACACTGCAAACTTCCAGAGCTGTATTAGAGGGAATGAGTTAAGCTGTGAAAGGTGATTGCACACTGCCAAGTGGAATGCAAATGCAGAAGGCAATGCAAACTTTTTTTTGGATAACAATTTAAAGGAACATGAAATGAATCCAAGTGTATATCTAACAATGAGCAGAGCTACTATTGCATTACAATGACACATTCAGCCTTCCCACACCTTCTTGCCACGCCAGCATTATCATTTATGTCTCATAATATCAGGACTTTTGGTAATGCTATGGGAATAGAAAAGGTTCAGGGAACAACAGAAATACTTTTATTTTTTCGCACAGCACAAATAATTAATATTGATATAATTTAAATCAATACTGACATTACTTGAGTTTCCCAACACAACACATTTATGCACCAAAATAAGTGTCAATATGTATTATTATATCCCTCAGTAAAATGATCTGTGAACAGGTTTTGAACCCCATCATCTGTACTGTTTCTCTAAACTCAATATATTTACACATTATGCCACAGAGAAAGGTGTGCAACAGCTTGAAATGCTTCACTCAGAACTGTCCAGAGTGCTGAGGAAAGCTTGTTAAGATCAGTCTCAATTGTGCTATACATGGCATTCCACATTAAGTTTGTCAGTTTTTACCTTGGAAAATGAACTGCTATTCACTGCTACTGACCACTGACAACCAACAAACTATAATGCCAAATGGCATGCAAATGATCAAGGGAAAAAAGACACATTTTGAAACAAGTACTTTAAATGTTCATTTCTGATGTTGCCTCAATTTTTTTATCTTTCAATAGTAACCTGTATGGATTTAAACCATCAAACCATTACATTAAGAACAATAATTTAAAGTCATTTCCCATATTTAACACAGACAATGATATATACCAACAACATTCTAAGCAAAGACTGCAAACAATGCAGGTCTATTTTTTTCTTTCTTTATGTTATCTCATTTCATTGTCCATGTTTGGGTCCAGAGAGCTCAACACTGCTAAACACATACACTCACACACACACACACACACACACACACACACACACACACACACACACACACACACACACACACACACACACACACACACACACACACACACAGTCATGCACGCACACGCACGCATGCGTGCGCACACACACACACACGCACTCATGCACACACACACAGACACACTCATGCATGCACACACGCACACACACACGCATGCACACGCGCACACACACACACACAGACACACACACGCACGCACGCACACACACACACACACTCATGCACGCGCACACTCATGCACACACTCATGCACATGCACACACACACACACACACACACACACACACACACACACACACACACACGGATGGTGATCTATCTAGTTTCTAAACTGCTTTCTTGTCAAGGTATGTTGCTATTTCTTATAGAATGCTTTTAGGGTAACATTAAGGATGAATTGTAAAGCCCAATACAAACCATTTTTGTAACTGTTTGCATTATCTTTATCCTTTTCTGTTATCATACTCCATCCTTATCAATTATTTGTCAGCATAACAATCTTTGGTAAAGAATGCTACCTGTCATACATTTTGTTTGTTTTATTTTCTTATAATTTGAACAGTTATTGCAGAAGAGTGTGATATTACATTGTAGCAAGGTCAGGTATTTTGACATGTATAGCCCAAAGAATATGATAAGGTTGTGATATCTACCTTGCTTCCCTCCCTCCACATCAGTGGAGGTGGCACTATAATAGTTTTTTCCAGTTTCACTTTTACTTTGTGAACTAATATTGCTAATACTGCAATGTATTACAGAGTTACACAACTGTTGTCTGCATTACAGAACTGTTATATTTATTTTATTAATATAATTTGGGGGGGTGACTGCCTTAAGTTATGTGTAGTCATAGAGAGCATTTCCTTTTCAGTTGTCTGCATGATGGATGCATACATTCATATGTAACCAAATTCACAGCCATCCTGTATGTGTTTTAGAAATTTAATTTTGTGTCTGTTTTCTGTTTCATCTCATGCAGTGATATGACACCCAAGAAGAAATCTGTACCCAACAAGTCACCATGATGCAGAAAACGAGGTCATTATCCAGTCCTTACATTGCCACAGAGCTTTTATCTTAGAGAGAAGTAGAAGTGAACAATGTGCTCAAGCTAGGATATGGCAGCAGGTGGTGAGTGACATCAATACTGTTGAAGGGCATGGGACAATTTACTACCAGATACTATACAAGCCAATTGATATGATAACCTCTGCCCACTGTAGGGTGACTGTAATTGCCAGGAAACAGGTGGCTATGGGAGGTAGTCCTGCTACAAACCACCAACAAATGCAAGAGAGTTCTTGTCTGCTGTCAAATATCCTAGTAGTTCAGCAGAGGGTTCATACAGAATCCTTGATATTGGTGCTGATGTGTATGACAGACTCAGAGTGTCTCAAGCAGAACTTCCAGGTATACAAAATAAACATAATTGTGTCATTGTATATATCTTTATATGCATATATGTTATACGCCTTATATACCCAGAGCCAGTGAGAAGTGTGAGTCAGACAACACAGTAATAAAGAGATAGAAGAGGGTGTTGGGGAGGATTCAACTGGTCAGTAGATTTTTGCATGAGACCATTATTAATTAGCACATGTAAAGAGGATTGTTGTGTGTTACTTCTTTCATCTGCATTGTGTTACTTAACAGCATTCTTTCCTTTCCTTACATAAAGGGACATCTAGATTGCAGTCTGCAAGACCACCTCCACATGGTAAGCATACACTGGTTATTGTTATTAATTTATATAATGTAGATTCAGGTCTAACTGAGAGTAATATTTGTATTGGTGTAGCTTCTATTATAGTTTAATATACCTTTCATATAAGAAAGCGTTTTGACCAATTTCATCCCTTTTTCTGTCTTTGTTGTGTTTATTGCTTGTTATCATAGCTGATCATAACAGTGACACTATGGAACTCATACTACTTGATATCAGAGTATTAGTATCTTCTGATGATGATGGTTTTGATGAAGAGGTACATTCTGGAGGTACAGAGGGTCAGGCTGACATTGAGGTTATGGCTCCTACATGCCCTGCCTTATTTCATACACATTCAGTATGTATATACATACCCATGACACTGAAACTTCTGATATTGGACAGTTTGATTGTGACAACGTTGATCAGGGTAGTGTGGTTACTCTGGTTGCAGAGCTGGTTGCTTCTCCCTGTAACCATTGTGAGGGTAAGGTTCCATATAGGATGGTTGCTAGAGGTACTCTGAGGAAGCACACAGTCCATTCCCCTCCTGATGCTGGGTGTCATTATGTGCCACCAAGCAGATGTGCTGGGCTGTAGCACAGCCACAGGCACATTGCACTAAGGCCTCAGAAGAGATAACGCAAGTACTAAACATTGTGTATTCTGATATGCATGGCTCCCTGAACCACACGGGGGACACTTTGAACAAGATAAATGACACATTGGATCAGGCAGTGTCTGTGAAGGAACATCTGCTTGGGGAGGGTTGGTGATCATGTGGCCCCAGAGCTGCTACATATGTTATTAGCAGATGTGGCCACGCAAAATCCTGCTCCTGTAGTTGCACTACTTCCGTTGTGGCATCCACACCCAGACATGGTAGGCCACAGTGTTTTGGATCTGGATGTAGTTGTAAAAAAAGCTCATCCAACAGACATTGCTCACATTCAGTTACCATTCAGAATTCTCGCCATGGCCATGGAAGTAACAGTGTAACTCCTGGTAGAGGTAGTTCTCATGGTTGGGAGTGACAATGCTGAATTTAGTATTCTACTGTGCATAGCTCATGCCATTCTGGAATGCCAGGACATAGTGCTATCCCAAGCCTTGTCTGTATTCATGCAGAGGCACACACTCATAAAAAAATCAGATGCCCATTTGATGATGTGCAATATTGCCAGCTATGCCAAGAGAAGTAGGGCAGTGGATGTGTAATATATGCCAGCATGGCTAGTTGGAGATGTGTAAAGAATTATATGTCATATGTATATTAAGCTGATTTTTACAGAAAATTGTGTTGAAAAATGTATTTATAAAGTTGTTTGTGTTAAAAAAATGTACCAACAGTGTGTCCTGCTGGACAGAAAAGAAATACACCTGTGTGCCAGACTGTATTGTAAATGTTGAAATAAATATATTGTAAAAGAGGATACTGGAAGAGAAGAGGTTAATCTCAGTCCAGCTAAATTTGAGAAATAGTCTGGAATTAAATTACCTGGTTTAGGCCGTAATGATTGCATCTTATAGTTCTAATTGCAGCCAGCGACAAAATGTCCATGAAAACCAGAACTAGGAACCCTACTGTATTGTCCTTAGGGGAGAACTAATTGCTACTCTGGAAAGGTGGAAGTCTTTGAAATTGCTTTAGCTGGAGATTTGTAAAGAATTATATGTAATATGTATATCAAGCTGATTTTTACAGATATTTGAGATAAAAATGTATTTCTAAAGTTGCTTGTTTTAAAAAAAATGTACCAACAGTGTGTCCTGCTGGGCAGAAAAGATATACACCTGTGTGCCAGACTGTATTGTAACTGTTAAAATAAGTATATTGTAAATGAGGATACTGGAAGAGAAGAGGTTAATATCAGTCCAGCTAACTTTGAAAAATAGTCTGAAATCAAATTACCTGGTTTAGGCCGTAATGATTCCATCTTATAGTTCTGATTGCAGCCAGAGACAAAATGTCTGTGAAAACCAGGACTAGGAATCCTACTGTATTGTCCTTAGGGGTGACCTAATTGCTACCCTAGAAAGGTGGAAGTCTTTGAAATGGCTTTATAGCTTCTAAATGCTATAACACATCTTAGCAAAGCTCTATGTGTGTGTATAGTAATACATATGTGCAAGATTCTGGCTCAGTTTCTAGTAAAGGGGTAGTGTGGAAACCCAACGTCTGATGACCAGATGTATGTGATGTCATTCTGTAATCCACCACTGAAATGATGTTTAAATACTAGATGAGACAGAAGTTTCAGAGCAGTCAATTTTTGAAACCGGGCAAAAAAAGGCCACTCACCTACATCATCTTGCCTTGCTGTAGTAAGTGAACTAGGGGACAGTAATTGTTTAAATCAGTCAGGCAAATATAGTGAGATTAGTTAAGTATTCATTTTCTGTATCTGTGTGAACCTTTCCATCTGTGTTATTTTTAATATTTCTTGTGATTGAAACTCTGGTGTTTCTTGTAAATAGATATTCAGTATTTTCCTGTTCTTTAATTATTTATTATTAAATATATTTAAACTTTTCATTGTGGCTGGTCTTTTAGTGAATATTTTAATCTTTGAGAGTACTTATATTTATTTGGTAACACTGTGGCCACTCCTGAAAGCATTACTGCATTTGTCAAACACTACCATTTCATTTGTATTAGTATTAATTTTACTCAGTATAATTGGGTACCCTTGTAAGAGCCTTAGAGTAGCTAGCTTTGGAGTGTTCTGGTGTCAGTATCTACCTTATAATTTGGGCAAAGGGGGCATAACTTGTAAATTTGTGCTAGCCTTTCCCAGGTGTGTGTGTGTTTGTTTGTGTGTGTGTGTGTGTGTGTGTGTGTGTGTGTGTGTGTGTGTGTGTGTGTGTGTGTGTGTGTGTGTGTGTGTGTGTGTGTGTGTGTGTGTGTGTGTGTGTGTGTGTGTGTGTGTGTGTAAATCAAATTCCAAAGAGTGTGTGTGTGTGTGTGTGTGTGTGTGTGTGTGTGTGTGTGTGTGTGTGTGTGTGTGTGTCAGTTACTTGGAGCAGGGCACAGAGTACTGGTTTTACAGAGAGGGTGGTGGAGGACTTGGCTTGGAATACTTGTCTAAGGACTCAACTCTACAGCTGTGGTCAGTGTGGAGTCTTATTTGGAGCCTGGTGAGAGAGAGGGAGGGAAACCCAGCCTCAGGATGGGAATATGTTCCCTGTGTGATCTTAAGGGAAATTGTGCTTGGTGCAGAGAGCTGCAACTCAAAATATTGTGTGTATCTTTTTTTTGTTCCATGTAAACATCCCTCTCTGGTGTCAGTGGTGAGGATTGAGGCTCCTTGATTACTAGTCCAGAGGAGGGCATCACATATTGCTGAGCAGTGGTGTATATATTAATTGAACTTCTGTAGCCTGTAGGCAGTTGTCACTGAAGGTGTGTGTAGTCTCAGCAGTCAAAAGGTAAACATACAAGGTTTCATTTTCACAACAGTTTTTATTGATTTTTGAAGTTTAGTTTAGTCAGGAAAGTAGGCAAATATGTCAGCAGAGGATCATAGTAAGCTGACAAAGAACCAGTAGGCCAAGCTGTGTGAAGTCAAAGGACTGGTGCATGCCAACCTGACTAAAGAGGATATGATTTTAGCCTTAATTATAGCTGTAACCCAAACCAGCAACCAGGAGGATAATCAATCTAGTGATGGGGATTTGCAGCCCTCAGAAACAGGGGAGTTAACCTTTTCCACAGAGGACTTAACAACCCATCTGGAGTTAAAGAGACTTGAACTGGAGGCCAAACCTTTGGAATTAGAATCAGTGGAGAGACTGCAACACATAAAACAGATGGAATTAGAATCGACAGAGAAACTATGGCATTTGGATGCTGAAGAAAATGAGAAGAAGTGTCAAACCGGGAGAGAGATACTGACTCTTCATCAGGGTCATGGAGGTAATGAGGAAGGGAATAACAAAACCCCAGAAGCAATAAAGGTCAGTAAATTTCTTCCACAGTTTACAGAGGGTGATAATTTTAATAGTTGTATTCATATATTTGAAAGAGTATGTAAACAGTATAATGTTAACCAAGGGCGTTGGGTACAGTTCTTGACCCCCCACTCCATGGTAAATCTGTAACTGCTCTTTCTAAATTGTCTGTTATTGATTGTTTAAATTATGACACAGTTAAATAATGTTTATTGGAAAGTTTTGTGAGCATAGACACAAGGCAGATGAAAGTGTATGTGATTAGATTGCTGCGTTAAGCACTTATTTTCATAGATGGGTTAGTGGGTGTCAAGTCACCACTTTTGAAAGGCTGGCCAATCTTTTGGTGAGGGAACAAGCCCTTAGCACTTTGCCTAAGGACATGAGAATCTGGTTGGCAGACTAGGAGTGTAACTCTGCAGATAAGTTGGGGAGAAAGGGGGATCTCTACTTAACAAGAAGGGCATCACTACACAAGGAGATACCCAGTGCTGCACATGGATATAAGGGAACCCATAGTGGGCAGCCTAAATCACCCCAACAGAGTCTACCAGTAACAATGGAAGCCACTAGTTCATGTACATGGCCAGGATCAAGGGTTAGGTGTTTTTAATGTAACCAGTGGGGCCATGTACCATACAGATGTCCATGGAAGCAAGTTGGGGAACAAAGGTAGGGAAGTCAGCAAGTGGGAATAACAACATGCCAGTGGTAAGTTGTCTGGAGACAACAGGAGTACCAGACTATCACTGGAGTTTATATCCTATCTTAGTGGATGATAAATAGGCCACTGCTAAGAGAGACACAGCCTCTGGTATAACCATTGTGAACCTTGCAGTGGTTAAAGAGGATCAGTACTTGCTTGGGCAGGCCAGTCACAGCTTTAGGAGTGACCCCATTCCAAATGCCTTTGGCCAGGGTTCACCATGACTGGGAGGGTGGAAAATGAAGCAAGCAATTAGGTGTGTGTGAGGATATCCCTGCAGCTGTCTTCATAGGAATTGATTTTGATAATGCAGTAGCTTGTGCATGCAGTTACACTCAGTCAGGCTTTGAGACAGGCTGTGAAGCTGGTAGCCTGGGGGAGACCTAGACAGACCCCACACCTGAAGTCAGGGCTGGTGAGGTGGCTATTTCAGGGCGGGAGTTGCCCTGTAGCAGTGAGACTGAAGGTGATCCACAGCTGCTGGTATTTACTGATGTTCTCTTGGACAGATTGACTGCAAGAGCAGAGGTGAGTGGTATTACCCAGGCTGACAGAGAGGTACCATAGTCAGGAGATACCAGACTCCTGTGGAAGAGAAGCTGGGAAGGGTTACAATGGTAGAGTTTAGACAGGTTCAGCTCTCAGACCCTACATTAAGAGGCTTGAGAGAGGTAGCTAAGGAGGCATTTGATTCTCAAGGAAAGGGGGAGTCTGTATACCTAAACAAAGGGTTACTTGTAGAAAGTGGACCCCTGAGGGAGGTCTAGAGGGTGAGGTAATACAGTAGCTGGGAGAGTCTAGAGCCTACCTTCTGGCACTTCTAGCCATAGCTCATGACGTTCCTTTTGCAGGTCATAGGGCATAAAGCATACCAAGAGATGTATTATGCAGAACTTTTAATGGCCTGAAATTGCAAGGGATGTAACAGAGTACTGCAGGACCTGGGAGCAGTGCCAAAAGGCAGTCACGGCAGGAGTCAAGGTGAAAGCTACTTTGATGTCTTTGCCTATGACTGAGGAGCCATTTCAGAGGGTAGCTATGGATATTGTGGAGCCTCTAAGTACCCCAACTCCCACAGGGAAGAAATATATCTTGGTGGTAGTATATTATGCTAATAGATACCCCGAAGCAGTGGCCTGTCCTCCATCAAGGCAGAGAAGGTGCAAATGTTTTGTTAGAGATTTTCAGCAGGGTAGGTTTCTCGAGAGAAATACTGACTGACAAAGGTGCCAATTTCATGTCAGATTTGCTGGCATGTCTGTGGGAGTGCTGTGAGTGAAGCAACAAAAGACCACCCCTACCAACCCCAGACTAATAATCTTGTGGAGAGGTTAAACTCTACAGTAAATACCATGCTATGGACATTTGCAGACCAGTTTAAGTGAGAGTAGGACACATATTTGCTCCATCTGCTGGTTGCATACAGAGAGGTACCCAAGGAATCCACAGGTTTTTCACCCTTTGAGTTGTTGTATGGGCATAGGGTGAGGTGGCCTTTAGATTTGATTCAGGATGAGTAGGAGGGTGAGTGTGAATACCACAAGGAGTCTGTTGTAGCATATGTCCTAAACCTCAGGACAAGGCTTAGGGAGCTCATGGGCTTGGCCCAGGAGAACCTGGCAGGAGCCCAACAGCAGAAAAAGGTCTGGTATAACAGGAATGCTCAAGCCCAAGAGTATGCTATGGGACATCAGGTTATGGTTCTCATTCATGTCAGACACAATAATCTGCAGTCAGCTTGGAAGGGACCCTTCAAAGTGTCAGTGATGTTAACTAGATGGTAAACCTGCTAGGCAAGAGACAGGGGCACAAGTTGTACCATGTTAACAAAATGAAGGCTTGCCATCATAGGAAGGCATTTCTTCTGTTAAGTATTTGCAGTGGGTGCCAGGAGGAGTCTGACAGGGATCTAGTGACTGATCTCAGTAAAACTCAGACTGACACCTCAGTGAGAGGGAAAGCAAAGTAGCAGCAGCTATCCCCTATTCAGGTTTCAGAAATCTGAGCAGAGTTTGGAGACATGTTCATGGGGAAACCTAGTACCAGGCATGGGGTCAGCAATGTCAATGCAGATGGATTCTCAAGACAGGGTATGGGTTAATGTATTCCTAGACAGGCCTCATTTCTCTCAAGCAATGTTTCTCCAGGTACACTTGAGAAACTAGCTTGAGTCTTCAAAGAGGAGAGAGATGTGATAATGTGAGGTTTGACAAGCTATGGTAGGGAAAGTAGGGCAGTGGATGTATAATATCTGCCAGCATAGCTAGCTGGAGTTTTGTAAAGAATTATATGACAACTGTATAGCAGGCTGATTTGTACAGATGTTTGTGTTGAAAAATGTATTTGTAAAGGTGCTTGTGTTAAAAAATGTACCAACAGTGGGCCCTACTGGACAGAAAAGAAATACACCTGCATGTCAGACTGTATTGTAATTGTTGAAATGAATATATTGTAACAGAGGATACTGAAAAAGAAGTTAATCTTAGTCCAGCTAACTTTGAAAAGTAGTCTGAAATTAAATTACCTATTTTAAGCCATAAAGCTTGTATATTACAGTTTTGATTGTAACCAGATTCAAATGTCTGTGAAAACCAGGCCTAGGAATCCTACTGTATTGTCATTAGGGGTGAACTAATTGCTACCCTGGAAGGGTGGAAGTCTAAGAAATGGCTTTATAGCTTACAGATGCTATAACACATCCTAGCAAAGCTCGATGTGTGTGTATGGTAACATGCATGTGCAATATTCTGGCTCACATTCTACTAAGGGGGGTAGTGTGGAAACCAGAATTTAGATGACCAGATGTATGTGATGTCATTCTGTAATCCAACACTGAAATGATGTTTTAGTACTAGATGAGGCAGAAGTTTCAGAGCAGTCTGTGTTTGAAACCTGACAAGGAAGGACCACTCATCTACATAATCTTGCCTTGCTCTAGTAAGTGAACTAGGAGACAATAATTCTTTAGATCAGTCAGGAAAATATAGTGAGATTAGTTAAGTATTATTTTTCTGTGTCTGTGTGAACCTTTCCATCTATGTTATTTTTTAATATTTCCTGATTCAAAGTCTGGTGTTTATTCATAGGTTCATAGGTGTGTACTAGGCTAATGGCCCTGGAGCCTTTACAAGCCTAGCCCATAGAAGTGCCCTAGCATCGTGCCACCCGATGTTAGTTCCCGGTGCCTCTATCAAGTAAAGCCACTTGAGTGATCTCTGTGGTGAACTTTCTATTACCCATCCACTCATCAAGATTTCTCTTGAAGAGGATCAGTGAGGTGCTCTGCTTCTCATGTATGGGAAGAAAAAGTCATCACTGCCAAGTCTTGAACCCAGGACCCTGTGTTCTACAATCACAGCAACATACCGCTACACCATAGATATTTAGAACTTTCATGTTCTTTTTTTTATTACTTATTATTAAATATATTTAAACGTTTCATTGTGGCTGGTCTTTTACAGAATATTTTAACCTTTGAGAGTAGTTATATTTATTTAGTAACGCTATGGCTTCTCCTAAAATCCTTGCTGCATTGGCCAAGCCCTACCATTTGTATTAATATTAATTTTGTGCAGTATGATTTGGTAATATTGTAAGCACCTTAGCGTAGTTGGCTTTGGAGTGGTCCGGTGGCAGTATCTACCTTATAGCCAGGGCAGAGAGACCATAGCTGGCAAATCTGTGCCAGCCTTTCCCAGTTGTGTGTGTGTGTGTGTGTGTGTGTGTGTGTGTGTGTGTGTGTGTGTGTGTGTGTGTGTGTGTGTATGTGTGAAAATCAAATCTGAAACAGTGTGTGTGTGTGTCAGCCACTTGGGGCAGGGACAGAAAGCACTGATTTCACAGACAGGGTGGTGGAGGACTTGGCTTGGAACACTTGGCTGAAGACTCAGTTCTACAGCTGTGATCAGTGTGGAGCCTTATTTGGGGCCTGGTGAGAGAGAGAGAGGGAAACCCAGCCCCAGGATGGTAGTATGTTCCTTGTTTGCTCTCAAGGGAAATTGTGCTTGATGCAGGGAGCTGCATCTGGAAATACTGTGTGTCTATTTCTGTTTCAAGTGAATGTCTCTCACCAGTGTCTATGGTGAGGATTGAGGCTGCTTGATTACTGGCCCAGAGGACGGACATCACAACCCATACCACCTCACATACATACAGGCTATCTAAACAGTACAGCTGAGTGCTACATATCAGTTGTTACTGGCCCTGACCACTGTAAAGTTTGATCAATATATGTGTTCCTTACTTGCACACATTCACTTCTTGGTGGTGGCCTTGTCCTCCTAACACCTTACTACTACCCTGTGAAAATGATGATGACTGTTCTCTGCCATTTGCATAAGTATTTGTGATTTCCGACTGCATACACGTCTGGTGCTCACAGTGGATAGCTCATGCTTGCTTACTCACAAGCTTGCATTTTTCAATATGTATTGCAGAAGAATTTTTTTTTTCTTCTCATTTCTTAATGACTGCTTATATAATTGCTGAACCTCATTTTATTTCAGTTAACATTGTAAGCAAAGCAGTCAAACCAGTAAGTACTTCAGTATTGCTTCTTGATATAATTCTGCAACTGAGGGTATAACTGACAGTGGTCAAGTGAAATGCTTGATGCACAGTATTGAGTAGAATGTGTCACTAATAGTGAAAACATCAGACATATCAGCCATTACTGGTATAATGGTATACCTTAAACAAATTCTATGCTGCGGGGCATATACATATTTCCAAAAAGAATACTCTGTTATGTAACTTTTTATATTTTCACTACAGCTTCCACACTTACTTTGTCATTACTGCAAATTCTCCCTGTCTAATGCTATCAGAACACAGCCATTACATGTTTAAGTTATGGTTGAGGAGTTTGACAGACAAAAGTTTTCTTGTTTGTATGTGCATGGGATCTTAGGCAGTCGCCTAAGTAGTGTGTGTTTGCTATCCTTTGCCTCGCAGCTAGAGCAAGGGAATACTGTGCACAGCTCTGTCTGGCAGCACCATCTGTAGCTGGTGGTTCTCCCCAGACTCCTCATCTGTATCTGCTGCTGCTGAGCCTGCCAGTGGTCCTGTCCCATGCTGTCCTTGCTAAAGCTGTTTCCTGAGAATTATATTGTGTAACATGGCACAGACTATAAGTATTTCAGCAGTGGTACCTGGGTCATATTGCAATGCACCTCCTGATGTGTCTAGACACTTGAACTTTGATTTGAACAATCCAAACACATATTATATGATAGTCCCAGTTTTAATGTGGGCCTCATTATATCCTTGCTCATTTGTGTCATGAGCCAGGGCTCCAGTATATAACCTGCACTTCCTCACTTGATGCCCTTATAGAATGTTACTCCTATAAAACCTCATGTACAGCTCAGATATGTGTGAGTTGTGAAAATTGTATGGGTTACCTGCACAGACATTGTAGATGATCCCTTGGGCATTACTGACAACATGACAGTCTATAGAGTGGTAACTGCATCTGTTGATGTAATTTATTTTCTGTTCACTGAATGTGACTTTTATTTCTATGTGTGAGCAATCTATGGTCCCAAACACATCAGGAATATGTGGTTACAACAGAAAATTCCTGCATGGTTCTTGTTTTGTCCTGTAGTGTGCTTGGGAAACAGATGTGATCACTTGCATGTTATAGGATTGCATTTAAAACTGATGCAGTGTTCTAGAAGCTGATGCCTGTGATACCCCTAATATATCCCCTGTGGGGCTCTGGAAAGTACCAGTAGCTAGTATATGTAATGTTGCCTTTTTTTTCCAATTGGATGGGTTCTCCATGATTTCCCTAGGGCCTGAGGTGAAGGCAGCAGAGGTTGCATAGTTCCTCCAGTGTTTCTCTATCCAGCCTGTGTCACTCAGCAATTTCTGTGTTATGAAGTCCTTGATTGCTAATATAATTGTTGAACCTCACTGTATTTCAGTAAGTATTGCAAGTAAAGCAGTTGAACCAGTTGGTAAAGCAATCGAACAAGTAAGGGACAGGGGAAGAATGGGAAAAACATTCCATAGTCAAATGGACTCTAAACACCTTTCTTTCTTTTTGCCGAAGGTCTGGCAGTAGCAGCAGCACCCTGATTTAAAACCTGTTGCACATACAGCTTAATGGTAGCAGCAGCAACCCCAACATGCTTTTTTTCCTAAGTATAATCATGCCTGTATTCCAAAGATTTTTGGAGTTTAGGGCAAATTACTACACTGAGTATACACAATTGCTTTATAGCTTCCTGAATAGCACTGCTATGTTGGATTGGTTTAGCATGTAATTCAGCTCTTAATGTTATCATTACCATATTCTGCTGTTTTCCTTTGTTTTGCAGCTCTACACAATGTGTAGAGCCATTTCATGAATGCCAACTAGCATGCTATCGAGTTGGTATTGAGGCATGTTGCCAGTATGATAGCAGCACTTACTGCAGTTGTTAAGGAATCCGGCCATATATCTGCAACATGTAATACTATGAAAAAAGTTTATTTATCAAGATATAATGTAGGTCCAATATTTTATGTGGGGGAGAGTAAAAGAATGTCGAAAGAATCTGTGAGCATTATTCTGAGATACACAGGCAGATGGAAACAAATGCCTTATACAAACATATACAGAGGGAAGGTCATGACAATTTATTTAAGTTTAATGTTTTAAAAATAATAAAGATAGGGGCAAGACGATGAGATGAAATTTTATTTACTGAAACATGAGAATATAAAAATATATATGCACATTATGCAGTCCATTCAGCTGGTTTGAATTGTGTATGCATTTGAAAACTAATTCTTAAATCAACAAGGTTAAGGATATAAATATAAGAATCACTAAAAATGTCATAACTGCTCCATTTTGCTCTGTTCTATAACACTTGAAAAAAAACATATTGGTGTGAAAGCTTGTGGCGTGTAAATAAAGTTATTGTTTCCTGTGTTACCTTTGAGACGGTATTTTTCTGTTCTTTATTTATTTATTTACTTTTTGATATTTGCTTTTTAATGAGCTCAGGTGTTACCCACTTAATCTTCCCCTTTCTGTTTTTTTTTTTTGTCTAGTGGCAAGTTATTTTGGGAGGAATAGATGTCTTAGAAAATATGCAAGGCAATGATACTTCAATTATAATTAGTACTAAGACCCTACCATTATTACTAATACATTTAGTTATGAAGACCATATTTCTAAGAGGAGTTTGAACATGCAGAGGGCAGGGCATCTGTCAACAGCAGCAGTTCTTCAGAAAAGAAAAAGACATCAATAAGTGCCCCATCGAGCAACACAAATTGAATATGCATTACCACTACAAGAAGATAGATTTAGGCAATAAATGATAGACTGTATTTTTATCTGAAAGCTTAAAAATGCTCACACAATCATTTACTAATTTTTTTAATGAATAAGAATATTGCCAGTTCAAATGTCAGATAAATTGAGAAGTGCACAAAAATGTGAATGGAATAGATAAAAACCTGTATATTAGTAAAGTGTGTGGTAAAATTCAGTGGAAGATTATACTGATATATCTTTGTGTTCTGTTTATTCTGTGTTTTTGAGTAAATAGATCATAAAATAAAATGATACAAAAGCTAATACGAACCCTGCAGAATGAAAATTTACATTTGCAACAGAGTAATGTTGAATGATATAATCAATTTCCTCTGGATGAACGGTACAGTAGTTGCACAATATTCTTTTTAATATTGTAAGATCAGCAAGGTAGTTTGCTAATAAAGGACAGTGTAATAGCATGCTACAAGTGAAGTAACACTTTCTATTGCTGGCAGAAAACCACACTTTAGCGTCTCAGCAGTACAGGTGATTCAGTGCTCACATCACTTCCTCGTTTCTACATCTATACCTTCTGCTCTAAGACCATGAGCAGCTAAAGACAGAATTTTTTTAACAGAGAAGATTAGAAGTTTCAGAAAAGCTCCTCCACTATGAACTGGCTGTTTTTCGCTGTCCTTGTTAGTGCTGCTCTAGCAGTAAAAATATGTAAGTAAACTTTTACTTTGGGATTATATTTCTGATGAAGAAAAGTTATTTTATAACAAAAAATGATTTTACATAAAAGTAGATTTCTTTATTTTGTGTTTAATTAACAGCGCTTATAAATAAGTCAAGTCAAAAATGTTGAATATTGTTATTATTAAAAGCAAACAAAACAGAATGCAGAGTATTACAAAAAATTAAATCTCCAATTCAAAGGTTAAAATTATTTTGAATTAAAAGCACAGACTTTGTTTTGTTTTATCTAAAATACAAATATAATGATTGTGTGCAGAGGGCCACATTTTTAAAATAATACAGAATACTGTGGTGTATTTTGTCTCTAATAATGAAAAATCATTCCCTTCAAACATGGTTAGCCTCAGGTTTGGTACATCAGGAGAACAGATGTCACTCCTACTAACATCAAAAAGGAATTTTGCAATGACAAGTGAACTGCTACTACTAGACCCCATAGCCCTAAATATATTAACTGTATAGCTGTCCAACCTCAGGATAAGAAAATGCTGCCATAACACATCCCAAGGCTTAACAACCACAAAGGTTGCATGACAGTAAACCTGTATCAGGGACATAGAGGTTAAAGCCTTGACTACAGTCCAGGTAACCCTAGTTCAAATAATAGCTCTGGCACTTGATGGCATAGGTGGAAATGTTAGGTGTGACCATCCGGGAATCAGGGAGGAGGCACACTTGTAAGGTTTGATTTCCTTGCTTTGGACCAGGAATTAGCTGTGCAGTCCTAGCTCTAGGTCAGGCAATTCTTCTGATATCAGCCTCTTGTAGAAATGGCAGTGGTGCAATGCTGGCGCCCATTGCTTGTCCCACCCACAGGGTGTTACTGCATGGGTTTGGGGATAGGGCAAAAAAAAAGGGGAAAACATTCCATGGGTGACAACATAACACTGCCTCAGTATGCCTCAATCTCATCACTGACCCCAAATGTTGTTAGAGTTAATGTAGGGGAGGTTGGGAGGGTTCACTAGACCCAATAAATGAGAGAAAGCACTGGGAGAAGCTGATCAGCTGTGAGGTAGCCAAACTAGACAAAAAAGTTTAGCACTGCAATAATTTTTGATATTACTGCACATTAGGGTTTTTGCTGCAGTGTTACAGAATAGTATTAATGTTTATTTCACACAATTGCTTTTTCCTCAATTTATTTTTCTTCCAACTATAAAATCTCTGTATAGAGCTTCAAGTGTCAGTCCTAATGAACTTTTTACCATGCTTCATTCTTTTCATCCTGTGAAATACTAGTGAATTCATGCTCCATAACATGAAATGGTGGAGGTTATGAAAAAGCTGCCTTATGTGGAAAGTCTTATTACTCAAAGAATTACAGTCTGAAATACATTTTCAGTTCTCAGAACAAGTTATGCCTTGACTTTAAGAGTATCAAATGATGTACAGCATCACAGATTTAGCCAGGCTTGTTGGTATGTTTGGCAATGCCTCCCATGTAGAGCCCCCCAAGTCTGAGTAGTTGAGAAACAAACTGAAAAAAAAGAAGTGTCAGGTTAAGTAAAGAGCTATTATGTACTATTACAGATATACATAATAATGTCATATCAAACACCTTATCCAGACTGTAATGAAGAACTATAGCAGTTTCTTGGTATAGTTCACTCACTGTCAAAAACAAAGTCTTCAGCCTGAAAGGGCTATAATGTAAGTTCTTTGTTAAACTGTGTCAAAACACCATTGCTAACACACAAACACTGACTGACTGTCATAATTGCTGATACTGCTTGCAGCACCTCTGAGGAAGTGCTGATTGTGCCCCCTAATATTTTCCATGTGAGGCAGCTGACCTCTTTACTCCACTCTTGCTATGGTTTGTAGATATAAGGCACACACAATTTCTCTGCTGTCCTGGAATGATGCACACATTTTCTGTTGTTTAAAAAAATCCTTTACTTCTTTATATAGATGCATTTTATTACACATTCTTATTAAGATTATATAGCCTGTCAACTGGCCAATTGAGGCATAATATAAATGGGCAATTTTGATAATAACACACACATACAGACAAACACACATGCACATAAACACACACTCAGATGCTCACTCACACAAACCTTCCTTTTCTAGAAAAAGATAACTGCCAAACAAAATGATTAGTGAAAATGATTCAAAACATCTTTTTTGTGACAATTATATTCAATTCTGCTTCTTTGTACATGAATCTTATAAAAATACAAGGTAGCTGGGCCCAATGTCCATTTCAGCCTTGCTAGTATCCACTCTTAGGCCTTCTCTCCTTTTTCAAGAAGCAACAGGCCAGTCATGCCAGGGGTTTTATTTGTGCATACTCATCTAGTTGTCTAACTCCTTTCTGCGGGATGAAAGTGTGTTACATTGCTTTATTTGGAGTGGACGTTTGCTCCAGAGAAGAGGTAAGCATTGCTCAACAAATTTGTCTTTCCATCCTGTTTTGTTTATTTGCTGAAGCAAGTTCAGATTTTTGGTTCTAGTGTTAGTAAAACTGTCTAATTTGTAAATATATATGAGGTCTTGGACTACTGGATCCCTAATTGTCCAACAGGTAAGGCACAGATGATTCCTAAAGGAGGCTATAAGATACTGAATAAAAGGAAGTGCTTCCTGCCTCTCCTGGTAGCTTTTGTCATTAAAGCCAATGATCTTTCAGTTAGTTACCTCTGGAGTCTTTCCCAGTTGCTGAATCTGCCTAATAAGAGGTTCACTTCTAAATACTGAACATACAGAATATCGTAGACCACAATTCCGAGACTGGAATATCATAAGTACAAAAGACTGAACTTTCAAAAGGCCAAATATTACATTACTAACAGCCCAGAATCTCGAAACTGCCTATCCTGACATGTGCTCCTGGTGGAGTAATATCACTTGTGCATGAAAAGGTGTGTATATCCTGTAAACACAGACTTCTGCCACCTGAACAAGAAAACCATGGCAAAACTCTTGCAGAATAGATGGGTTGCCAACTGTGAAAGTAGCAGACTCTAAATCCAACTTCAGACCAGTGACAAGTGGAGTACCACAGGGTTCAGTCCTAGGTCCACTCCTGTTTGGTATCTACTTCTCTGAAGTACAGGCTAACACAGAAGGTCTTTGGCTAACAAAGTTCGCAGATGACTGCAAACTAGGAGCCATAATCAAATCTCCTAATGATGTGGACATCCTACAAAAGGGCCTCACTGAGACAGATGCCTGGTGTCAAAGACATGGCCTCAAGCTCAATGCCAAAAAGTGCATTGTCCTCCCTTTTGGTAAAAACTCTGTACCCATGAACTACCACATAGGTGGTAGTCTACTTAGCACCAAAAGTGTGATAAGAGACCTTGGGACACAGGTGGACAGTAGTCTATCCTTTGATAATCACATCGCTGCAGTAGTCAGGAAATCCTTCTACGTGGCACACCTCATCACAAAAGGTTTCTCATCCAGGAAAAAAGAGGTCATTGTTCGCCTCTACTCATCACTCATTAGACCCATTATAAAATACAATGCCCCTTTTGGTATGTACCTCACTAGACATCTACAACAACTGGAAAGGCCACAGAAATACCTCACAAAGAGGATCACTGGCCTCAAACAGATGTCCTATGCAGACCGTCTCAAAAAACTCCAGCTTTACTCTGTCGCATATCGCCTACTCAGAGGCAATCTCTGCCTAACATACAAAGCTATGTCAAACCCAGCACTGTTGTATATGCTCCACATAAAGAAATCCCAATCCCTCCGAGCTACACGCTCTAGGGACCTAAACCTTCTTACCATAATAAACAGAACATGCTGGAGGGATAGATTCCTATCTCAGAGACTTCCCATACTCTGGAACAAACAGCCTATCTATATCAAACAAAGCTCCTCATTAGCACTCTTTAAGAAAAATCTTGATGATTGGATGGGAGATAGGAAATTCACCCCGGGGATCACTTCTGTGGCTCTGCTTGACAGAGGCACACGAAAATAATTTTCTTGGGTGGCAAAAGCAAGGGTACCATTTGGCTAGGCTTATATAGGCCCTAGGCCAATAGCCTAGTACCTTCCTATGAACCTATGAACCTATAATAACAAAATGCTTCAACAAGCATCCATGTCTCACATTTCCATGTGCTCCAACATAAATAACAAATAAATAACGGTAAATCAAGTTTAACATATGCAGAATCCCAACACGTGACTCCGCCCCTGCACAAATGTAGAATAGCTGTGCAATGGTACAACACCAATATCAGGATCATATTTTCAACAGTCGAGCAACAGCTTGGATAAATTCAATGGGTGAATATTTGTCTTTATTACCCAACACTCGCTGAAACTGTGAGTGCCTCTGTATTAACTTCTTCTGCTTTGGTAAAGGGGGACAAGCTGCAGCAAGCCATGCTCACAATTCCTCACCAAAGTTCTGCTCTCTAGCTAGAGCCATCATTAGTACAGAAAGGTCAGTTGATCTTGCACCCAGAGCATACTTAAGGTGGTGATGCCATGCTTCAAATAAGTTTTGGGTTCATGGTAAAATCAATGTGTTTAAATCAGAAATGTTCCAAAAAAGAGATTGGGAAGAGTGGAGGAAATCTTGTAAATGCAGTAGTGCTCATTGCAAATCTCTTCACTTTACTCAGTACATACCAGTCCAAAAAGTACTTCAGCACATCTCTGCCTTCTTCTGGGAAAGTCTCTTTTAACTGATTAAATGTAGGCAGTACTTCATGCTCAGGGAGGAAAGCTAATGCTACTAAACACCTGATGGATAACTGGAAACTGTAGGAAGAATTGTACAGAGAACCTAAACCCAGCTGTTGAACCTTCCTCCATATATTTTGTCCAAAATGAAATAAGCATCCCTTTGAGGCAGCCCCATTGATGTTTATCTGTATACGTTTAATAGCCACCACCTCAAAATCGCATACGACAAACTGTAAACTTGTTTGAAAATTATTCAGTGAAAGCAAATAAAACACACATTGCTACATCATGTTATAAGCTTGTAGAGACTTCTTGGACATGAGACAATACAGCAAAGGCACGGATTTGCTATAACTCCCATATTTAACTAACTTGTGAATACTGTACAGTTGTTGGCACAGTATACTCTTGCAAAATTATGTCCCATTCATTATCCAAATAGTTGCACAACTTAAATCATGTAGGTTGTTTAATGTACTAAATACAATAACAACATTACCAGTAGTGTCATCTACCATTCTTTTCTCTACAAACACGGCAGTTTGGAATAAAAACATATTCATGTCTAAGGTCTCAAGTGTTAGATCAGGTATATGCATCTGTTCAAAGTACTTATGGCGCACACTACCAATCTGTTGTAACATCACCTTTCTGCTGAGTAAGCTGGACACACATTCTAATGATGTTGAAGCTATGGCATCATCCACTAAGATACAAGGTGTGCCCCTGGAGTTAGCCACTTTGTCTTTAAGAGTACCACAGACGGTATATTTCTGCACCTCAAAAGGATCCCCTGCATGGTTATGGGCTACACTTTTCAAGAGTTTCTCACCTTCAGATAGTGACAGCGTGACAGTTCTGCCTCTACATCTCCCTGCACACTTCAGTTTACAGCACCAGTATCTCTGATTATCTTATTTTCTCTCCAAATGATAGATATATCCATCTGTAAGCATAACCTCCCTGCAGTTTTGGGATTGAACTCTAGTATAAAGTTGCCCAACAGTTCAGGGTGCTTCTTAGCACTCGTCAGCCATTATGGTGATGCAATACACTGTACAACATTTTAAAGAGATGGACATGCTTTTATATCTGCTTCAGTTGTCAACGGTTACGTCTTGCAGTTTAACTACCAAAAACTCATGTGTTTCTGGGGTTCGGGAATTTCAATTTTCGGGTATATGGGAGAACGATATTCCAGTCTCAGGACTGTGGTCTACGATATTCTGTGTGTTTGGTATTTAGAAGTGAACCCCTAATAAGATACATTCCAAAAAGTTCTGTGCACTCAATAATAACTCTGAGCAATGTGGAACATAAAAAGAGTAAGAATTTCCATGGATTTAAATGAAATACATTTTGCAATCAGCTGTGCCAGGCGAATAGGCTTCCTAACCAATGCTGCAATATAATGGTAAAAGCAAAAGGATTATCTACCCATGTTCAAAGGTCTGTTACTGCACTTTCATTTTGAATCTGGATGTTGTCTATATAATATGGTGGATGAAGAGAGTATTTACAAAATACCATGATATTGCACTTTTGAAATGTAGTTTTAACCCATTTTTTGAGCAACAGCTGTTGACATGCAAATTCCAATTGAAGCTTCTGTGTATGAGATGAGAACTTGAAGTTAACACAATGTTTGTAGCCAACCACAAACTTGGTTAGCCAGAAATCCACATTTGTAATTTGGAGATCTGTGAACTAGATGCTGAAAAGTAGATGTCGGAGCACAGATCCTTGAGGAACACAACTGGTCAACTTCATGTTACTGAGGACAAACCTGCCGCCTTCACTACTCGGGTTCTATCCCTCAACCAATTTGCTATTCACTTAACTATGTAGGAGTCTATTTGAAAGCTCAACTAACCTGTTTATTATGCCGGCATGTGGTATGGTGTCAAAAGCCTCAGCTAGGTCATTATGTGTATTTACAGCATACCCACAGTCCACAGTGTGTGTTACTCTCCCTAATGAAGCTGACAAGATTTATTAGAAAGGATCTACCATTATCAAAGCTAAACTTGAGAGATCTCTGCCATATCTCTTTATGTATCCCTTAGGGTTTTACAAGCCAGATTGTTTCACACCTACAAAGACCACTTAATGTCATAATCATACTTGTCTGCCTTAAGAATATTTAGGACCCCTGATGTGTCAGAGATCATCGTTCCTGAAAGGCATCTTACTGTCACCTTCTCTTTGTCCAGCCTCATGAGAGTTGAGTTAGTGTGTCTAACAGTGGATTCACTGAATACTAGTGGTTTGATTTACTCAGAGCCCTAGATTCACTAGGTCTTGAAGGCTTAAGCAAGGATATTTATCTGCATCAGTGTGTGGTAGTTTACCATGTGTTTGTGTGGGATGCAGCGGTGGTGTGTGTTGCTCACAATTTATATTTGTTTGTGAGATGAAGGTCTCAAGCTTGGTTAAGTATATTTCTCACATGTAGAGAGTGACAAGCTAAGCATTGTATGTGAGAATTAGACAATTGTTACACAGACTGAGTAAACCAAATGCTATGAGGCTGTCTATTGGTGTTGAACAAGCTGGCTGACCTTTCATTTTGGTCAAAGTATATAGTAAAGAAATGCAATATTATTTAATTTTTAAGAAAAAAGAAAGTTTAAGTGATTAGTTCAATGGAAATATATCTCTGGCATTATAGGAATGTAGCTTACGAATCTATTAATATGCAACTCACTTAGCATAAAAGGGATAAGTAATGTTAAGGGAGCGTGGCTTAAAAATGTATTTAAAAATAGCTTATATTTTAGTGTATGAGGGAAACAAATTATAAAAATAAAATGAATAAGAACAATTCCTGGTTATCCAAGATAGCAATTGGTGAGACTGATGCATGGTGTCAAAGCCATGGTCTCAAGCTAAATGCTAAAAAATGTGTAGTAATCCCCTTTGGAAAAAACAGAGCACCCGCAAACTATCACATAGGAGGTAGCCCCTGAAATCTGAAGAAGTAATAAGGGATCTAGGGACCCAAGTAGATAGTCAGCTTTCCTTTGATAACCATGTTGCCAAGGTGGTTAGAAAATCCTTCTATGTGACCCATCTGATCACGAAAGGGTTCACATCAAGATCTAAGGATGTAATGGTGCCCCTCTACTCTTCCCTCATCAGACCCATTATTGAGTACAATGCACCAATTGGAATGTACCTGGCCAGTCATCTCTAGCAGCTGGAGAGACCACAGAGGTACTTCACTAAGAGGATTACTGGCCTCAAACAGTTGCCCTATGCAGCACAATTGAAAAAAACTAAGGCTTTTCTCTGTTGCATACCGCCTTCTCAGAGGCGATCTCTGTCTAACATACAGAGCCATGTCCAACCCAGAACTGTTGAACATGCTCCATCTTAGCAAAACCAAATCTACTCGAGCTACATGCTCTAGGGATATAAACCTCAGCACAACAATGAATAGAACATGCTGGAGGGAGAGATTCCCTTCGCAAAGACTTCCCTTGCTATGGAACAAGGTTCCGATCTACATAAGACAGAGCCCCTCACTATCACTCTTCAAGAGGAACCTTGACGAGTGGATGGGTAACAGAAAGTTCACACCAGGGATCATACCAACAGCTCTACTATATAGGGGCCAAGGGTACTAGCTGCTAGATCAAGGGCCTGGGGAACTAACCAAAGGGGCGGTGTATACCGCACAATGTGGCTGTGCTAATATATGCCTCCGGGCAGATAGCCCAGTACCTACCTATGAACCTATAATCTAATTAATACACAGTGCAGGAGTATAGTTACAGTCTCTTAGGGATCTAAGAATGAGTAAGATAATTTGTAGAGAATTCCACACTAGACAAACCTCATCTATCTAGTTCAGCAGTGTGGTGTTGTGTGGAATGATGTTTAGAGTTGTTTGTCCCAGAAGAGTGAAAAACAAATATAAAAATATGTACTTTCAAAATACAATATCAATTTAAATCCCTGCCACAGAACTAATATTTCTTAATTGCTAATACCATACCAAAAGCTAGAGGGAAAAACATGCAAAACAGCAGAAACTTTAAGAAATACCAGAGGAAAATAAAAAATAAAAAAACCAGGTACCAGAAACACTTTTAGCAAGGTATTACAACCAGGCTACTATATGAACACAACTTCATAGGTTCATAGGTTTATAGGTTGGTACTAGGCTATCGGCCCTAGGGTCTATACAAGCCTAGCCATAACAATTCCCTGGCTATTTCTTCACAGAATATTTACTTCCCTGGTCCCCTGTTTAGCAGGGTAACTTATGCGATCCCCGGGGTGAATTTCCTATCTCCCATCCAATCGTCAAGGTTCTTTTTGAAGAGGGCCAAAGAGGCGCTCAGCTTGACATGTATGGGCAGTCTATTCCAGAGTATAGGAGAGTCTCTGGGTCAGAAACCTATCCCTCCAGCATGTTTTGTTCATTGTGATGACCAGGTTTAGATCCCTGGAGCATGTAGCTTTGAGGGATTGGGATTTTTTTAAGTGTAGCATGTCCAACATCACTGGGTTTGACATGGCCTTGTATGTTAAGCAGAGATTGCCTCTGAGTAGGCGATATGCGACAAGAGTATAGCTGGAGTTTTTTTAGATGGTCAGAATAGGGCATCTGCTTTAGGCCTGTGATTCTTTTAGTGAGGTATTTCTGTGGCCTTTCCAGTTGTTGCAGATGTCTTGTGAGGTACATCCAAATGGGCCATTGTACTCTATAATGGGTCTAATGAGGGATGAGTACAGTGGGAAAATGACCTCCTTTTTTCTGTATGAAAAGCCCTTAGTGATGAGGTGTGACACATAGAAAGATTTCCTGACTGTTGTGGCTATGTGGTTATCAAACGTGAGACCATTGTCCACCTGTGTCCCTAAGTCCCTTTTCACACTTTCGATGTTTAGTGTACTGCCACTTCTGTGGTAATTCATAGGTGCATGTTTTTTCCCAAAGGGTGTAACTATACATTTCTTGGCACTGAGTTTGAGCCCATGGCTCTGGCACCAAGCATCTGTTTCTGTAAGGCCCTTTTGTAGAATATCCACATCATTTGGGGATTCAATAATGGCTCTCAGTTTGCAGTCATCTGCAAACTTTGTTAGCCAGAGTCCATTAGTGCTGGCCTGTACTTTAGAGAAGTAGATGCCAAACAAGAACGATCCCAGGACTGAACCCTGAGGTACTCCACTTGTCACGTGTCTGGACCTGGATTTTGAGTTGGTTTCTTTTACAGTGTGGATTCTGTCAGTAAGCCAGTTGGCAACCCATCGAGTGATGTATGGATTAATGCCCAGCTTAGTAAATTTATCTATGATTCCAGAGTGGCGGATGGTATCTAAGCCTTGGTGAGGTTCAGATAGGCTGTGTGGACTGTCTTACCTTCATCCGTGGCTCTGGAGACTGATTCAAAGAAGTCAATCAGGTTGTGGAGACAAGATCGTCCCTTTACGAAATCAAACTGGGTGGGGTCCAGTGTTTGTAGGTTACCAATGTCTTTGTTTATAAGTTCCATGATAATGAGTTCCATGCCTTCAGGCTCATCAGACTGATGGGACGATAGTTCTTGGGATCCAATGTGGATCCTCCCTTGTGGAGTGGGATAACTGTAGCCATGCGCCACTCATTGGGCACGAAACTAGAGGTGAGGCTATGATTAAACATGACACTTAGGTGAAGTGTCAGTTCATTTTGTAGTTCATGTAGTACACAGCCCGGGATGTCTTCGGGTCCCATGGATGCTGTATTCTTAGCTTTGGAGAGTGCATTTTTTTATCTGTGTGGCAGTGATTACTGAAATTTGGCAATCTTTTGGTATTGAGATGGGCCCTTTTTGGGGTGAGAGGGGGTGAAGTTGGCACTGAATCAATCTGCCAGGATATTGGCAATATCCTTGGAATCAGTATTTTTAATGCCATTCTGTTGTAGCTCAGAGCATATCTGAGCATTGCCATTTAGATTCTTGACATAACTATAGATTGCCTTGTGGTTGTCCTTGGAATCTTTGACAATTTTATTTTCGTAACTAGCTTTGGAGGATTTTATGAGGGATCTCAGCTTCTTACTGAGGCTGGTAAGGGAGTTTTTTGCATCCTGGGATTTTCCTCTTTTTTGCAACAGTTTCTTCCTTCTGTTGTATAGTTTG
This sequence comes from Protopterus annectens, assembly GCF_019279795.1. Lineage (NCBI taxonomy): Eukaryota > Metazoa > Chordata > Ceratodontiformes > Protopteridae > Protopterus > Protopterus annectens. The sequence continues at coordinate 787,976,865 of NC_056735.1, forward strand.
TTTATGGCAGGGGACCACCAGATTGGTTTCTTTTTTTCTGAAGGAGACTGTCTTGGTTCTGATTGGAATGGCAAGACTCATGCACGAGTGGATGTGCTTGTACAGTGCCTTAGTGTAGAACACAGCTGCCGAACTTTCAGCTCCCGTCTGCATGGATGTCATGAAGTTTGTCACTTCTGACTTGAGTAGCATGAAGTTGGCTTTGGAGAAGATTTTTATGGAGGCTTCCCTACTGAGGGTGGGGGTGGGTGGAATGTGGATGTCAAGGGTGATTAGCTTATGGTCAGACCTGACAAATGAGGGGGTGACCACTGGTGTGGAGCATCGATTCCCCCATGTTGGTAATGACCAGGTCTAGGATATTTGAGCCCCTGGTGGGACTATGGATTAGTTGGTGCAGGCCGTTGGAATTTATGAATTCCAAGAACCGTTGGGCAAATGTGTTGATACCCAAGTAGTTTTCCCAATTAATGACAGGGTAGTTGAAATCACCCAGTATTAGGGTGTTTGGTTGTATCGTAATATTTTCTAGTATGTCTAGAAAGGTGTAGTGAGAATCTTGGGGCATGGTGGGGATCTGTAGCAAGCTACAATTTGGATTGCAGTCTTACCTAGTGTTAGTTGCGCCTGTAGAATTTCAGATGCATTGTGTTGGGCAACTAGCCTGGAGGTGTGAATATCCTTGATGAATATGGACACCCCTCCGCCTTTAGTGCTTTGGTCCTGGTTTGCTGGCCGAAAAGGGTGGTAAGAGTTGTAGCCTGGTATTGCAGGGGTGCTCTCTGGAGCCTTGAACCAGGTCTCAGTTACTGCACAGATATCAATGTTCTCCATTTTTAGGAGTGCCTTGAGAGAGTGCATTTTGAGGTTTAGACTTCTAGCATTGAGTAGCATTACCTTCAGATTTTGCATGCTTATATCTGTTACAGTGGTGGTTTTGTCCTTTGAGCCTTGCCTAAAAAAGACACTATAGGTGTGGCAAGAGCTTTAGCCAGTAACCTGAATCCCAGGGGAGACATGTGCAGACCATCTCTGGCAAAGCATTGTGGTTTGTCGATTATGTCATCCCAGGCAGACAGATACTGGATCCCCTTTGAATTACACCAGAAACTTAGCCAATTGTTGAAGTCAATCATTTTGTCCTTATACTGTGGTATCATTCTGGGTGAAGACAGGATGCTGCTCAGGGCTAGGGTCATACCTGCCTGGGCCACATGATCCGAGAGCTCTTCCATGTATCTTTTGATGTAGTCCAGGGAGGTACTTCTCAAGTCATTCACTTCAACATGGACAATGACAGAGTCATATTTGTACTTGTTGTGGAGTGACTTGAGTGCATGTGTTACATGGCGGATCCTGGCACCTGACAGGCAGTTGACAGTAATTTTCTTCTTATTCAGCCTGGTGAGTGGGACATCAGAGTGCCTGACTATAGAGTCACCTATGACTAAAGTGTTGGGTACATTGTCTTGCCTTAGGAGCTGTTGTTTGGTGGCACACTGGTGTTTTGAGCTATGTGTGACTGGTTGTGATTAGTGTTTGTTTGCATTTCAGCTTCGGAGGTCCTTTTTGCTGTTTTCCCTTACCTTGGCAAGGTACTTTGCAATTATAGGCTGTTTAGTGCCTACGATTAATTTCTCCTTATTAACAAGGATAATTGAGTGCTTGTATCAGTTTAAGGCTTTCTAGTGCTTTCCAGCAGGTTTTAGAGCAAGTGCTAGTCACAGGGATTCAGATTTTAGTGCTACTATTGAGAAACCAGCTAGTTCTAAGGGAAAATTTGAAGAGCAGACTTTCTGGCACCGGGAATAGTTTAAAGTGCTAGACTAATAAGCTAATAAAAGTGCAGGAGAGCAGAGAACTAGCAGATCTAAGGGAAAAAAATTGAAGATCACCGCTCAGAAGCTTACAACAAATCCTGAATCTGTATCTGGGCTACACTAGTTCAAGGAAAGCTAGGAAACTGTTTTTTTTTTTTTTTTAGTAGAAAGTGAAGAGGCAGAAGATAATGCGATAATTCAATATACTCAATATAACAACTGAATATTTCTTAACCAGATAGTAAACATGGACAATAAAACTGAATAAATTAGCACTGGACCTATATATTCCATCCATCCACAACCCCTTTGCCCATTTTTTGGAGATGAGGTGAGAGTGTCACTTCAACAGCGGTAATCATCTAAGTTCAATGTTCATGCCACTAGGTGGCTAGCCCTGCCATGGCAGTTCTTCCATACCACAACACATACTTGCATGCCCACTCACACCTATGGTCATAGTGTTCAATCCACCTAATGCATGTCTTTGGAATGTAGGAGGAAACTGGAACACACAGATGAATCCCACACCTACACAAGGAGGACAAGCAGACTCCACACAGAAGGCACCCCAGACAAGAATTGAACTGGAGAACCTCTTGTTGTGAGGTAACAATGCTGTCTGCTGCTCCATTGTTGCCACCTTCTTATAATTTCCTAGCTAATTTTCCATACGTTTTTAATTTTGTTGCTGCTTTATAAGTTTTCTTGCTAGTTCTAGTTAGGAAGTCACATCCAAATTTTGCTTTAGTTGGGGGGGGGGGGTCAAAGTATCCGACATCCTACTGCATGGAACTTCACACCATGCATGCTATTTACTCATTTGACTGACTCTATGCAGCTGCACCTTATGGAAAGAGATTTACTTTGCCAGACCAATGTGAGTTTTCAACCAGTTATGAATTACTGTACATATGGGCATTACACACTAACATTACTTCCGCTAAAAACAAACAAACAAACAAACAAACAAAAATAATGCAGTTAGTTGGGCTCTTCTGAAGCAGTATTTTAAATGTATGACCACTACTGCAGGGGTAGTTTGCAAAATACATGACCAATATAAAGCCCTATTCAAAATACCAAGCAAGATTTCAAACAATTAATGTGCTTATTTCACTTCTCTTGTCATTTATTTTTATCTACTTAAAAGGAAAATCAACAATAAACCAAATAAGGTTTTTAAGCATAGAAATTATGCAGTATTGAAAATTAATCTGATGTTACTTCAGTGAACTGGAATAAATGTAAATAAGACAATTAAAATGTGATTGCGTGATATTTGTTTGAATACAAATATTTCAAAAGCCTTCTTTCATGGGATCATGCTCTTATAAGGACTGGATAGTTTTCAGCTTTAGAGTAATGTTCTCTATAATGCTGGCTCCTGGTTGGACCATCCATTGCAAATTATTATTAGGAGAGGGGCCAAAAATGGCCCTCTGTATTGTCTCCATGATGCTTCAGTTAATGATTTCGATAACCTCATCTGGAACAAAGAGACAAGGATATGCTCTCTAAGGCAGACCTGAGTGTGATGTTTGACAATGAGTACCTGTTGGCTGAGTGAATCACGCAGCCAGACTACGATTAACCTGAAAATGCAGCATGGAGCTGTAGCGTGGGCTTACAGTATGCAAGCCAAAGAGAAGGGAGTAGATGTGATGCTAATCTAGTGGCAGGCAGAAGTAAGACTGACTAAGATAGACTAGACCCTGACAATGGAAACTAGCTCTTGGAACATGGAATATCAAAACACTGATGGAAAAAGAAATAAAGCTTTGCAGGAGGTTGAACTTTTTCAAAAAGGTTTAGTAGGGGTATTACTTGTATACCTAACATTGGTTCTGGAATGATATTTCTCAAGTAGGGTTGTCTTCTGTCTTACTGTAGTGCTGATCCACAACAGAGACCCTGGTGGTTTCCAGGGCACTTGCAATTGCCTGGTTTGGCACCCTTTATTTGGAGTTTGTACCAGTAGACAAGATGAGTGTCTGAATGTGACTGCAAGTTGAGGACATGAAAACTCTGTCTGTTGCTAGGGCATATACACATAACAGCTAGTCACAGTATTTGGCCTTCTTGGAGGATGTGGGTGTGGTGCTTGACACAATGCCACCTCTAGATTCTGTAGTTGTATCTGAAGACTTCAATACTGATGTAAGGAATGATGGACCTACCTGGAGGTTTGTGATTTGGAAGAAAAGTTTGCCTTATTTGATCATATGTGGTGAATTGTTTTTGGACATCTGTGCTACTCAAGCATTGTCCATAACAAGCATCACATTAAAAAAGAAATATGTGAACATGTGTACTTGGTTTCTCAATAACTCAGACTAAAGGTCAGTGGCTGACTTTGTAGTCATGTCTTCAAATCTCTGGCTGTGTATCCCGGACCTGTGGATCAAAAGAGATGCTGAAATATCACCTGATCACCATTTGATATTGAATTGGAGCATATGGCTAAGGTGGTCACTGGGCAGACCAGGAAGACCCAATTTTTTACCAAAGGTGTCCTGGAAATACAAAGCTGATGATAATGAAGGGAAAAGTTCAGATCCCAACTCCAGAAGAGCTTCTCCCATTTACCTGGGTAGGTTGAGGATATTGGGTCTGAGTGAACCACACTCAGGACCTCAGTAACCGAGGAAGCAGCAATGATTTGTGGTTAAAAGATGAGCAATGCTTTTTGTGGAGCCAGTCTTAGAAGCTACTAGTGAATAGCAATAGTGGGTGAAGTTTTCAAGTTAAAGAAAGAGGTTGTCCAACCAGGACCTCTGTAGATTTGACTAACAAGTATTGAAAAGCCTGGAAGGTTCCAGTTGTTTTCTTATCAGAAATAAAGACCAATGTGAGGTGTAGGAGGAGTATGACAAAGCAATAGGGAATGTCTTTTGGATGGCCTCAAATAGGTTCTAGCCAATCAGCTCCTGATTCTGGAGGGGAGATGTGATGTTGTCAGGGCTATTCTCAGGAATGTTGGAGAAATTCTTACTTAAACTGCAGGCACTGTTGAGTTGTAGAAGGATTATGTGAGGAACTCCAGATTCCTTGGTACATGCCATTCTCGGAAGAAGCAGCATAAAAAGCAGATGACTGAATTACATGCATTTCTGCAGAAGATTATTGTGTCAATTAAAAAGTTCTGTAGATAGGCTGCTCTGCTGGATGTCATTCATACCTCTCAACTTTTCAGATTTTCACAGAATGTTCAGATTTTTGCCTGATAGTTTTGGTTTGTTTCTTTCTGGCAAATCATTGAGGATTGAAGCCACTAAAGAATAACAGACAGCTAACCAGAACTGCTGGCTCATTTAAGTGGAGCTGGTCTACGTTTGGCATCTTTTGCCAGGGTCTATATTAAATCAGCAAATGCTTCAAGAAGCGAACACTGATTTATCGACCCCATGTAAGCGAAAGCTTATAATCCCAAACACTCGGAACAGCAATTTTTTTCCCAGGAAAAAAAAAATTGCTGTTACACAAAAAAAAAATAATAAATAAATAAAGTATAAACTTCAAAACATTACATAAAATGGGGGCTCCTCCCCCCACACCCCCAATGTGGGAGGGGGCTGTGCCCCCCACACCCTCACTACCTAAATATACCCACTCCGAGATCGCACTACAGTGACGGAAATGGCAAAATAATGGAGGTGGCCAAGCGATTTCTTTCCCAGGGTAAGAAACGCTTATATGCTGTTTCGCTATTTTGCTGTTTTGTGCTTTCAAGTTTGATCAAGATGCATTTGAAGGATTGCATCTTTGATTATATAATAGGAACCCCTTTGTCAGTGGTCTAGAGTGTTTCTGCTTTAATCTAAGGCACCCAAGGCAAAAAAACAAGGAAATAAGTATATTTTGTGAGTCTTCTGCATTTTTGAACTGTATTTTATTGAATTACTGCATTATTTCGCTTTTTTTCACTGCTTTACTGTTTGTGACTGCTTCATTCTCTGCACTTGATTTGCATTGTACTAATAGCTAGATAGCATAGAATAGATTCAGACCTGCTGAATCTAGCCTGTATTGATACACTTGAGCAATAAACTACCAATCTTACATTAAGAAAAGCTCCACTGCACCCTTGTAGCAGAAGAGTTGTGGATCCAGCCTTGTCTGAGCTGGGGATTGCTGGAGAAAGGTTCATTGTCTGCTTTCCTATTGGTAGATTAGCTTAAAAGCATTTAATTTCACCTGTATTTAAGCCTTGCATTTGTGCATTGCTGAGCACTTTACAATGGGGGTTAGTGGTGCCTGCATAGATGCAAACACCTTGAAGCACAGCTTTTCCCTAGATATCTGTCAGTGGAACCCTCCCAAGTTTTCTGCTGCACTAAGGGCAACCCAGTTGCACACTGACCAGCATTACCATACTTACCATCCATAGCCTTCAACAGAATAAGCCCCTTTGTCAGTCCTAGTGCAAAAATTGCTCAAACCAGCCCATTCCCTTCCCTAATAGTACATATGGTAAAAATCCGCTATAATGGAATGGCAGTTTCCCATCATTTGTCTGACCAGCCTGATCAACATGGACATCTTCAGGCAATGTAGTAATTGCCTCATGTACACTGACAACCACTTACTCCTAAAACAAAAAATACTCTATATGATAGATGTAATTACATTGTGAAATTGGAATCAGTTCTCTCATGTAACAACAAACTGGACATCAAACAGGTTCTCAGCATGCACACTTCACCTCTCACACAAAATAAGGTCATGACACATAAACCCACATACACTGAGGTACGTGCGAGAAGCCTACCAAAAGATCAGAGACCTCCCAAACATAAACCACCTGCACACACTACTATGAAAATAGAAACTACTACACATAATAACACATACACTGGCATCTCAGCAAATAAGCCCCTAAGGCAAAACACCTCAAAATTAAATGTCCTGGTTATAGTCCACTCCATAGAGAGACACACAGATGTCCCCCTCACAAGGTTGAACAAGGAGGTCACAGTCTGCTGCCTGTCAGGTGCCAGGATCCATCAAATCATGCAAGTCACTCAACATCAAATATTGTTATGACTATGTTATAGTCCATGTTGGGGTGAATCACTTGAGACGTACCCTTCTGAACTATATGAAGAGAGACATAACTGAATTCTCAGATTATGAGTCCTAGGCAGGTATGACCCTAGCCCTAAGCAGCATTCTCCCTTCACCCAGGATGATGCCACACTATAAACAAAAAAAGATTGACTTCAACAATTGGCTTAGCTTCTGGTATCAGTCCAGGGGGTTCAAGTATCTGTCAGCCTGGGAAGACATGGTCATCAGGCCATGCTGCTTTGTCAGAGATAGTCTGCGCCTGTCTCTACTATGCTTTTGGATACTGGCAAAGGTGTTTGCCTCCCCCATAATTCCTTTTTTTAGGCAATGTCAAAACAACATTTTTGACCTTACAAAATCCACTAGAGACAAACTCAAGGTTCTGCTGCTTAACGCTAGGAGTCTAAATGTAAAACAACACTCCCTGGAAGCACTCCACTACCTTGGAAGATGCTTATGTCTGTGCAGTCACTGAGACATGGTTCAAGGCTGCAGAGAGCACCTTGACCATGTAAGGCTACAATGTCTTCTGCATGTTCAGACCTCAAAATGAGCATGAAAGAACCAAAGGCAGAGGTGTGTCCATCTTCATTAAAGCCAAGCACATATTGAGACTGGTCATATAGTATGACTGTCTTGAATTACTCCATGTCAAATTAATTATAGGCAAAATACCATACCACATTGTTCTAGCTATAGATCCTTCACCATGAACCAAGAAAAGCACACTGCCTACCTGGACTTACTGGAGTCACTTGCCATACATCCCAACACCTTAATCATGGGAAATTTCAACTATCCTTCCATTGACTGGGTGAAATAAATGAGCACAGACATGCTCACTCAGAGGTTCCTGGACTTTGTCGATGTAAATGTTCTGGTACAGATAGTCTGCACCCCAAGGGACTCAAATATTCTAGACATAGTACTCACCAACATGAGAGGTCACTGCACTCCTCCACCATGTGATGCCCTCCCTGGTAATGTCGGTCTATAAATCAGTCTTGTTGAAAATAACAATTGGACTTGACACCCCCATAGTAGCAAAAAAACAAACAAAAAAAAACTTCTTCAAAGCAAACTGCAGCCCATTAAGTGATGGTATAAATAGTTTTATACCCCCCATAATCACAAATGATTCATATGCAGAGGTGTACACAAATGCTCTGTATATACACTTAAGCAAGTATATAGATTTGGATGTAGCTGACTGGATCAAATCCAGGTCCTCCTGAGGAACTCAAGTATAAATAGGTTATATAACAAAAGGAAGAAACTGATGTCTAAGAACAAGGGGGAACTGACTCAGCAGAGAAAGAATTCCTTTCACAGCTTGAACAAGAAAATCTGAAATCTTGTAAAGTCCTCTAAACCTAATTATGAAACTAAAATACCATCCTTAGCTACGAATAATCATAAGGCATTCTTTAACTATGTCCAAAATCTAAAAGGGGATGCCCAGATATGTGCTGAGCTGGTAGTAGATGGTACACCCATACTATACCAAAGCTAGTTGCCAACCTGCTAGCTGACAGATTTGGCACAAACTTCACCTCCCTGTCCCCACCAGCCATACTGCAAAACATATCTAACACCAGTCCTCTGCCTAGTTTCTCTAAAGATCAGGTCATATTTGCACTCTCCAAAGCCAAAAACACGGCTTCAATAGGACCAGATAACATTCCAGGTTGCTTACTAAGCAATCTAAAATAGGACCTAGAGGACCCACTTGGCATTCTGTTTAAGCATAGCCTAAGAAATTACTTTGTTCCAGCAGAATGGAGAAGAGCAACAGTGAACCCCTTGCACAAAGTGGGGTCATCAACTGGCCCTGGGAAGTATAGACCCATAAGTCTGACAAGCGTCATCTGCAAGACCATTGAAAGAATTATCATGGACTTTATCAACAAAGACATAGGCGATCTTCAAACTCTAGACCCAACCCAATTTGTCTTTGTTAAGGGAAGACCATGCTTATTAAACTTAGAAGACTTCTTTGAGAAAGTCACCAGAGCCCTAGATGAAGGTAAGACAGTGCATGCTACCTATCTTGACCTAGCCAAGGCTTTTGACACAATCCCCCACTCAGGTATCATTGAGAAACTCTACCAGTTGGGCAATAACCCATACGTCACTAGATGGGTAGCCAATTGGCTCATCAACAGAACACATACTGTCAGACTCGATGACTACACCTCTACCAGTAGACCTGTCATAAGTGACATAACGCATGGATCTGTGCTGGGCCCTTTACTGTTTGGAATTTATTTCACAGAAGTCCAGGTAAAATAGACAACTTTGGCTTACCAAGTTCAATGATGATTGCAAGCTGGGAGCAATCACTGAGTCCCCCAGTGATGTTAACATATTACAGAAGGGGCTAACACAGACAAATGGTCAGTGCCAAAGCCACGGTCTAAAACTAAATCCAAAGAAATGCATTATTATCCCCTTTGGCAAAGCAAAATTCCCTGTTAATTACAGTATTGAAAGCCCCCCCCCCCCCGAGTTCAAACATAGTAGTATGAAATATAGGAACACAGACAGATAACAATCTGACTTTGACCACCAAGTTTCCACAGTGGTAAGGAAAGCCTTCTATGTTGTGCATCTCATAAATAAGGGCATCGCATCCAGATCTATGGATGTTATAGCTCCATTTACTTGTCCCTCAGCAGACCATTAATAGACTACAGTCTTACCATTTGCAAGTGCCTCACCAGACACCTGCAGCAGCTGGAGAGACCACAGAGGTTTCTCACCAAGAAAATACAGGGCCTCCAAATCATGGACTTAAGAGGATAGACTGAAAGTCCCGCCACTGTACTCTGTATTGCATCAGCTGCTGAGAGTCAGCTTGTGCCTGGCCTACAGGGCAGTCTCCAACCTTGCCATGATGGAAATGCTGCACATCCTCAAGTTAAACTGCAAAAGAGTCACTTTCTCTAGGGATATTAACCTAACCTATGATATTAACAGAACATGCTGGAGAGACATATATATCTCTCAGAGATTGCCACTCCTCTGGAATAAACTTCCAACTCACATGAAGCAGAGCTCCTCACTGACCCTGTTCAAGTGAAATCTAGACAAATTGATGGGAGACCACAGATTCACCCCAGGGGTGGCATCCATGTCCCTCATGGAGTAGGGTAGTTGGTGTTAATCATACATTTGCCCTGTGAAATACGTCCATCTAACAAGGACAATTGGGGCAACTCAGGATTAACATGGCTAGGCTTGTGAGGGCTCTAGGGCTGATACCTTAGTTACCTCCTATGAACCTATAAACCTATATCCTTCAGAAAATGCATGCTAATGCAAAACTGGTTATTCTTTTAACTTTCTAAGATTTTAAAAGCCATAATTAAAAATTGTCCCTATTTTTGGGTCTTTGTCTACCGCAAATTTTTGGCTTTGTCAGGATTTCTTGTACTAAGAGGTTGAGAGGCATGATGCCATCTGTGTAGGAATGCTGAAGGTGCTAGACATTGTTGGACTGACATGGTTAACACACTTTTTCAGTGTTGAATGGAATCATGGCGCAGTATTGCTGGATTGCAAACTCAGCCTGTGGTTCCCATTCCCAGAAAGGAGGACAGAAAGGTCTGCTCCAATTGAATAAAACTCTTTAGCCTCCTGGGAAAAGAGGTATTCTCCAATAGTTCAGCTTCTAAGTTGAAAGGATCAGCGCAGATTCCATACTGGCTATGGTACAGTGGAATGATTCTTTGTTGCATAGATAGTAGAGGGGTCATTGCAATTTTGCCATGACTTTATGCCTGTATTTTTGTGTTATAGAAGCCATAGGCCAATGTATCCCAAAATGTCTTGTCAGACATAGTGCAAAAGTACAGTGTCCCAAGGCCACTGCTGCATGCTGTTTTTCCCCACTGTCTCAAGACTGAGTTTTATCCACATTCTTGGTACTACATATAATGCATTCATGGTAGGAGTAGAAAGCATACATTCTCTCTCCTCCAATTTGTAATTTTCATGGACAGGATATTAAAATGCAGCCAAAGTGTGGAGAGTATCCAGTATAGGAGAATGGTGGCTACATCTCTGTTGTGTGCAGATGATATTATGGTCTTATTTTCATGTGACTGTGGTCTCCGTCATGCACTAGTTGTGTGAAACACAAAGAATGATAATCAGCATTTCCAAATCTTGACCATGTGGCATCTCTAGGTGAAAAGGAAGCAGCTACCTCACTGGGAAAAGTTTATGTATCTTGAGATCTCGTTCATGATTGAGGACTGAAGAAGCTGAAAGATTAACAAACAGGATGATGCCATTACTACAAGCTATATCACTATGGTGGTGGTGAGACAGGAGCTGGATCATAGGCTGAATATCTCAATTAACTGTTCTGTGTGTGTCCCCATCCTTATCAATGTTCTTGTTCTTAAGCTTTGAACAATGACTGGAAGGATTAAATCAAAACTACATAGTCAGAAGTATAGAGATTTGATAGGTCTCAGACCCCAACTACTTGCCTTGCATGTTAATAAGGATCAGTTGCGTTGGTATGAACACATCATAGTGATGTTGTCTGGGAAGAGAGGAGGCCCTGAGGCATACCCAGGATGTGTTTGAGGCATTAAATCTCAAAACATGTCTGGAAACACCTGTAGAGTCACAGGATAAGCTGGATGTTGTTGCTGGTTGAAGGGTAGATTGGTCTATCCTGCTCAGCTTGCTATCTTTGTAACCTTCCATTGGAGAAGTGACTTCAAAAATGATAACACATTCACATCCAAATTTCATATTGTAACAATATGTTCCTTAACTACCCAGTCATGTCTCTATATAAATCTTTTTTTGTTTTGTATTTTTTATAATGACAGTTATGTTCGCATAAGTGAATGCCAACCTAATTTGTTTTACTCTACTTCAGTGAATATAGATCATAGGAAAAAGTAAATAAAGAAAAGACAGAAGTATAGAATAATGAAAAGAACTGAACACTAGTTAATGTGGTAAAGGATGGTGCAATATAATATATCAAAAATGTATGCTTCTTTGCTTTTTGACTAGTGCTATCCTAACTGATGCCCACTCTACTTCCACAATGTCCCACTGCCTCATCTCATTGTGGCATTGGGAACAAGTAATAGGCTACTTTGAAGAATTTTTGAAGGGAGGAGCAGCTTTCCTGCACTGTACCTCTGATGCTTGAGCTCTGTATTGCTCACCTTCGGACTCTATGTTTACTACCTGAAAGTTGCAGTAACTCAATGGAAAAGAAGAGTATTTACATTTCCTTCAAGCTGTTGTAGTAATAGAGGGAGTAGATTTTGACACTCCATAATGGGAAGTGAAGAATAATAAACCCAAAAATACAACCAGCAGCAGACCAAGTAAGAATATCCAAAAAACTACAATAGGAATCAGATCCACAGTTAAAATTTATTAGACTGACTTAGCGCCTCGGCCACAATAGCCCAATAGCCTTCAAAGAGTTACAAAATTACAAAAAAACACATTCCCCTATATATACACCACCAACAATCAATTAATGACAATCAAGCAATTAAGAAAACACCTTAATAAAATTTAAAGCAAACTTTTCCAATTTACTTCTCTATTCAGCCCTCTTGGTGTTAAAGTGCCCAACTTCAGTATAAAAACAGTTTCTTTATACACTAAAATATTCTTAATTAATCTTTCATCCCCCTTCCCAATAAACACTTCTTCCAAAATTGTAGCTTGTAATAAACTAATGTCATTATGTTGTTTTTCCAAAAAATGAAATGCTACAGGACTTTCCAGTCTCTGTTTTTTAATATCTCTTATGTGTTTCTGCAACCTAATTCTAAATTTTCTCTTGTTTTTTTTTTAAGAATCATAAACCCCTCTGCAAGAATCATGTTACATTTAGTTAATGCATTCCAGTAGTCTACCCTTCGTGGCAAGGTCATTTGTGGTAGATTTGGAGTGGTATATTTAACTTCAGTAGGCTAAAGCAGATCCATATTTATATAGTCGGACATACACAAACCTCCTATATTAGGCTGTGTACGTACTACTGAGACTAACTAGTGATAGAAACCCCTATATAAGCAGAACATTTGTGCTTTTATAAGCTGCCATAGCAGTCACAGTTGAGAGTCTACTAAACAATATGTACATATCTGCAGGAACACCTTATATATTTAACTCCTATTTAGTTGACTCTCATTTCTCTGAAGTTTTACAAGCCTGGGTGTAAGGGTATAATTTCTGTGTTGATTGAGTCCTTTAGGAGGGCAGCTTTCCTGTAATTAACAGGTGTTTTGTGAATGTTTTTTTTTGTAATTTCCATTTGTACTTATATCTGCAAATTGATAAACAATATGTGCCACATATATGCATGTCACCCTGAAAAAGTATGCATCCTGTTTTATGATGAAAAGAAAATATTGCATATAGTGTCAAAAAGATGGCTGAAAACATTAAAATGTGGTTCTTTTTCACAGGGCACTGAAAGTTTTACAATGCATCACCATATATATGTAGCTATGCGTCCTATCTATTTATATTGACTAAAGAATAAGAATGTGAGACAGTATACTAGTGTTTTCTGCAATCCTAGTTGTATGCTCCCTTCCACATGAGCTGCAAGTCACTTTAAACAAGGAACTGAATAAAACGTTGAATGTTAGCTATAGTACACAATAAAAAGGAAGTCATTTAACATTTGCAAAACCACTGCTGTATTATGACATCTTCATTCCCCTTCCATAGGCTTTTAGAGTTAGAAAGAATATAGACGTAAAGCTTTAAAAGCAAATTCTAATACACAGAAGGGTGCCACATTCTGCTTTAATTAATTAGAAGGCCATATTGATATGATGGGCAAAAATAATGTTACCTACTGTTTATAGATGTGTTCTATATCTCCATCACTTATTATTTACAATGATGTCACAAATGTCAAGTAACAATAGATATATACATGGCATCCGCTATGCTACTTTTATACAACATTCTTTCTTATCAGTTAAAAGTATATGTTAAACATGAAACACAAGCACAATCTTTTTGAATCTGTAAAAAAGTGTATTATTTTTTGCATTATTCTGTATTTCCAGATCAATCAAAATAAGATGTGCACACTTCTTAGTCAGACAAATGTCTGTTTTGATAATCTTAATGCATAGAAGTAGACACACTTCCATTTTACTGTTACCAGTAATCAGAAATCAACATATACAGAGTTACAAACAAAAAAGACAATACACATATGTAACTATGTAACATATTTTAATATGCTTCAAAGCAAATATAATTGCTCAGTGCAATTGCAATAATTATAATTCCTTTGCAATTTTGAAGTTGCAAATTGTATATAGAATTACTTGGATGTGATTCTGTTTTTTTCTAAACCAGAAATTCAGTTTTAAGTAAAAGCTGGAGAAACTGATGTTTTTTTTATTATTTTTATTTTTTAATTACTGTTAGTTCCAGATTTTCATTTATACAGCCACACTATTACCTTTTGCATATCCTTTACTTAAAATAATATTTATTGAGACAAGACAGTGCAACTTCCCAACTCAAATTAAAGATGTGGTCAAAGGCATAAAAACTTAGATGAAAAACTGTCAGTCACATATTTATACACACGTGATTGAGTGACATGGGTGGTTAAAATATGTTCAATGCACATCAAAGAATGAGATCCCCAAATAATAACTATATCACATGAAAATCAAGGGGCATGCTACATCTGTACAGCTTAAACATGTTTTTGTTTACCTTTATTGTCAGTAAAGTTCATTGAACAGCCACAAAATAAAATATTACATAAAATAAAATTCCCTGTGATTATAATCCCTAAACATGATAATTGTCAATGCAGTACATCTAAATAAAAGGCATAGCATGATATAAATAATGATTAATATTGATTACAAAATTAATAAAGATCTCAACAGAAACATGATACCAGCCTCTAAACTCAACCCACTCCCAAACTGCTTAACATTCTCAACTTTTGCTTATCAAAACCCCAAACAGTAATGCAAGTTTTGGAGTTGTTTGATGATCCAGAATCAAAAATGAAAAAAAGGCAACTTTTAATGCTTTAACCCGGCATAGAAACTGGTCCTTTGTCTGACTGTCTATTTTACTTTTAAAATCTAAAATAAAAGCTGGTCTGACAGTACAACAATGAAGGCCATCCTACTTTACTCGCTTTTGTCTACCACACAAACTAAGCACATACTCGACAATCACCAGTAACTTTACCATTTTGTCTAATTTTCAGAACAGTTTTTCAACAAGCATTATGTGCATCATAAATGACTGCTAATCAAGACTTCCTTTAGGTAGTTTGCAGTATTCTAATAATGCAGTGTTTCATCAGTGGCTTTTATACTTTAGTTTCAAGGTATTTAATCGTTTTTTTTTTTTTTTTTTTTTTTGCTATTGTCAGATTATTTTTCTGAATAGCACTGATACTGGGTGAAGGTTGTGTTAGTATTTGTTACTTTTATCATTTATTTATGTCGGAAGAAATTGGGCATTCACCTACTGATTTTACTTCATCTATTTCACAAGCATTTATTTATTTGTTTATTTAGTTACTTATTTATCTATTACTTAGGGTAGACCATTACTCTATATCGACCTTTTTCATGGTCACTTTGCTAGCACTTTCTAGTTGAGTGACATACAATTAGGTAAATGCAGGCTGAGGGAATCAAACCTTCAACCACAGGAAACTGCTTATTAACAGATCATAGCCTTAATCATTAGAGCTAACTGCTAAGTAACTTCTCTATTCCTTACTAAATTAATATTGTTTAGTTACAGAAACCTTGGACTACCATGCAGGATTTTAGTTTCACTCACTTAGACTGGAAGATTTGTTTTTGTCATCTACAGAATTTAAATGCATTGCTGCTTAAGTGTATGTTCTTTGTCAATGCTGTTACTAATATGGGACATCTATCTTTAACATACCCATATCAGCAGAAACCTCTGCAGTTTTTTATTTAAATGGCTACCAGAATGTGGATTTCCATACCCATTGTCGGGTTTATATTTTAACATTGAAGTAGTAAAACGTTGAATGTTATAATATTGAACCCAAACAGCAAATGCTGAAAATAGCAAAGCTGCAGAACATCAAATTCTTTCCTAGGGAAAGAATTCAATGGGCTGTTTCTGCCGTTTCGCTATTTTCTCCACTGTGGTGCGAAGGTTATGGACCGGGTTAAGGTAAGTGTGCGAACAGACCAGGTTAAGGTGAGTGTGGGAATGGGATAGTTAGGGACCTTAGGGTTAGGGAGCGGGTAAGGTGAGTGTGTGATAGTTAGGGGCCTTAGGGTTAGGGAACAGGTAAGGTGAGTGTGGGATAGTTAGGGACCTTAGGGTTAGGGAGTGGGTAAGGTGAGTGTGCGATAGTTAGGGACCTTAGGATTATGGAGTGGGTAAGGTGAGTGTGCGATAGTTATGGACCTTAGGGTTAGGGTTTGGGTTAAGGTAAGTGGATAGATAGTAGTGTATGTATGGTTTTAGTGTAGGGTTAGAAGTAGGATTTTAAGTGTATATGTGTGGATTACTTTTTTTGGTGTGCTTGTGTTGTGCGTGTGTTTCTTGGAACAACAAATTTTTTCCCTGGGAAATTTTTTCCCAGTTTCAGTTATATCACATTTCGACATTACAAGTTTGTGCTTATGGTGTTCGATATTTTGGGATTTCGATTATGTGATATGCACCCCAGTTGTCAAGGACTGTGTAGAATATGGATTGCTAAGAATTTCCAATGAGCCAGATTTTAATCACAAAGGAGAGGAGCATTTGTATATCCTGATCTTCTATTTATGCAATGAGCTACAACAAGTAATGATTTAAACATCCTCCAATGAACAAAGGACTAACAGCATCTGTGTTTCCTATATCTTCAACACAGAGACAGACATACAATGGTGGGCTTTCATTATCAGCTAGCTGTAATTTATTACATTTCAAAATGTGTTAAAAATACTGCTATAAGTTTTTTTACTTGCACTTTCTGCACTAATGAAATGCATTTGAACATTGTTATCATACATGTACATATACATATAGTTGCAGTGGTAGCTCCCCTAGATTATTCTGGAAAACACCAGCACACTTCCAATGGCAGAAATAACTTTAAAAGTTAAAGGCTTGTCAATTGCTACATTTAATGCCAGCATCCTCAAGAATAAGTTCCCAGTTCAAGAGCCAGGTCTATAAATCCACAACCAGATGATCACTGAATTATGCTTAAAACCCAATGACTAATCCAACTAACAATTTTCAACAGTTACAATCTTTCAAAGGCAAAATCCAGGTAAATTTTGACACTATCCCCCATAATGGTACTATTGAAAAATTAGACACAATTAATGTAAGCTCCATTTTTTTTCTCTGGATGGGGTATCCAAAGATCCCAAATTTTGAAAAGTTGTCATTACCCTTTTTGAATATAAAATGGTAACTACGGGCAGAATGGGGTCAATGTTGGTCCCTTCCCTCTTTAGGATTTATTTTGCAGGCATCCAAGGCAATATCCAAGAACTATTAATGATAGTAAAAAGGGGCAGAACTATGGTGAACCAAGTTTGTTGACGAATTCAAGATTTGTGTGGGTTTTATGCTCATTCACTTATACTAAACAGCTGGAATATGTACATACTTGGTGTACCAAAAACTGTTTCAAGCTGTGTGCAAAGATTGCAGCATAGTAGTATTCATCCAAACACCTGCTAGAACCTTGTGTATTATAAATGGCACTCCTCTTCAGACAGATCTGGTCATAAGAGACTTGGATACTGATGTGGACCCCCCCCCCCCATTTGACCATCACATTACCAACACAGTCTGGAAATCCTTCTATATGATGCATTCCATTTCCAAGGAAATATTTTTAAGATCCAAAGAAGTCATCCTACCATTGTACTCTTCCATTATCAGATCCATCATAATACCCCCTTTGTGACATTCATATCCAAGCATATCTCTCAAATGGAAAAGCTTAATAAACTCTTAACCAAAGAAAATTAAAGGCTTTTATTTCTTCAATTATCTTGATAGATTAACATGCCTTTACTTATACTCAGTAGTCTACTGGCTGCTTATAGGTGACCTATATCTCACTTTCTGAGGCATACAAAATCAAGTCCTATCTGACCTCCAATTTCTTTGTAAAAACAATGAATCTATAAACATTCAGACTAGGGACCTAAATCTACATCAACAAATGGACAAGAGTGACTGGAGTGATTCATTTCTAACTTGATGAATAATGAGGCTGTGGAATAAGTTACCACTATAAGTCACACAAGGTAATACTTTGGCTACTTTTAAGGCTGATCCTAATAATTGTAGATACAAATTTATACAAGGTTATTATGTACTGCCCTACTCAGTTTGAGAGGTGAGAACTATTACGTGCTTTAAAAGTGTTGCAAAAACATTTGTGTATCTACTTAAGGTTATTAAGCTGGTCATCTTGTAGTCCCCATGATCACTTGTCTAGAAATTTTACTGTATTTCCACATTTTTTATTTGTAGTTGACAGAACTATGGGGTAGATTAATTCATAACAAAATTAAAACTCACCTGAATAGCCACTGCCTGCTTACAAAATACATTATTATCATGATCCAAAATGGCTGGTTAGTGAAATGCTCATTAAGATAAAAAAAATTAAAGCGACTTTATTTATCAGACAGCATGAGTTTTTTCAAGCTGTTTAGAGTGTGCCATTTCCTCTTTCCTTCTTTGTCTTCAGTTTAGCAATGTATTTTAATAGGGGATTTTTTATCTTCAAAATATTAATTTTCCATTCCCCCTGCATTAACTCTTCTAAATCATTCTTAAAAAACATTAAACAACGGAGGCTGAAAGTAATGCAAACAACTATGTGATACATTCCTTGATAGTTTGTTTATAGAGCCTGTATATGAGCCCATTAGTACTATTCCTATCCATTTATAATCATACCATCTTAGGTTAGATCTGTATAACATGGAACAGTAAGTGATTTTCCTATCATCATAGACTGGATCTGTATAACATGGAACAGTAAGTGATTTTCCTATCATCATAGACTGGATCCGTATAACATGGAACAGTAAGTGATTTTCCTATCATCATAGACTGGATCTGTATAACATGGAACAGTAAGTGATTTTCCTATCATCATAGACTGGATCCGTATAACATGTAACAGTAGGTGTTTTTCCTATTGGATCTGTATAACATGTAACAGTACATGTTTTTCCTATTATCATAGATTAGATCTGTATAACATGTAACAGTAGATGATTTTCCTGTCATCATAGATTAGATCTGTATAATATGTAACAATAGGTATTTTCCTATCATCAAAGCTTGGATCTGTATAACATGTAACAGTAGGTGATTTTCCTATCATCATAGATTGGGTCTGTATAACATGTAACAGTAGGTGTTTTTCCTGTCATTATAGATTGGATCTGTATAACATGTAACAGTAGGTGTTATTCCTATCATGATAGATTGGATCTGTATAACATGTAACAGTACGTGTTTTTCCTTTCATCATAGATTGGATATGTATAATATATAACAATAGGTGTTTTTCCTATTATCATAGATTGGATCTGTATAACATGTAACAGTACGTGTTTTTCCTTTCATCATAGATTGGATCTGTATAATATATAACCATAGGTGATTTTCCTATCATCATAGATTGGATCTGTATAACATGTAACAGTAGGTGATTTTCCTATCATCATAGATTGGATCTGTATAACATGTAACAGTAGGTGATTTTCCTGTCATCATAGATTGGATCTGTATAATATGTAACAACAGGTGTTTTCCTATTATCATAGATTGGGTCTATATAATATGTAACAACAGGTGTTTTTCCTGTCATCATAGATTGGATCTGTATAACATGTAACAGTAGGTGATTTTCCTATCATCATAGATTGGATCTATTTAACATGTAACAGTACGTGTTTTTCCTTTCATCATAGATTGGATCTGTATAATATATAACAATAGCTGTTTTTCCTATCATCATAGATTGGATCTGTATAACATGTAACAGTAGGTGATTTTCCTATCATCATAGATTGGATCTATTTTACATGTAACAGTAGGTGATTTTCCTATCATCATAAATTGGATCTGTATAATATGTAACAGTAGGTGATTTTCCTATCATCATAGATTGGATCTGTATAACATGTAACAGTAGGTGATTTTCCTATCATCATAGATTAGATCTGTATAACATGTAACAGTAGTTGATTTTCCTATCATCATAGATTGGATCTGTATAATATGTAACAGTAGGTGATTTTCCTATCATCATAGATTGGATCTGTATAACATGTAACAGTAGGTGATTTTCCTATCATCATAGATTAGATCTGTATAACATGTAACAGTAGGTGATTTTCCTGTCATCATAGATTGGATCTGTATAATATGTAACAACAGATGTTTTTCCTGTCATCATAGATTGGATCTGTATAACATGTAACAGTAGGTGATTTTCCTATCATCATAGATTGGATCTGTATAATATGTAACAGTAGGTGATTTTCCTATCATCATAGATTGGATCTGTATAACATGTAACAGTAGGTGATTTTCCTATCATCATAGATTAGATCTGTATAACATGTAACAGTAGGTGATTTTCCTGTCATCATAGATTGGATTTGTATAATATGTAACAACAGGTGTTTTTCCTGTCATCATAGATTGGATCTGTATAACTTGTAACAGTAGAGAATTTTTCCCTGCACATGTGAAATGGCATCAATCTTTAGTGGCCTCTGTCCTAAGCTTACCAAGTGTATGTTGATCTGCAGGGCTCACCGTACACAATGAATCAACATTAATTACAGGACACATAAACATGCTCAATAATTTGAAGTCTGGTGTACTCATGCCAGATTCTGGGTGGTTCATTGTTGTCAAACAGAAATGTTGGAATGGTCCACTATATTTCTTGCTTCACAACCTACGACAGAATGTCTACTATGCTATCAAGAGAATGGAGAAAATGTACCCAGCCCCATTGCTAATGCCTGAATTTAAACAAATGTTTCTACAATGTTACACAGCATGGTTACAACCCAAAGAGAGCATGTCAGGAGGATTCTCATATCCACTGTCTCATTAGAAATTATATTAAATGGCTTACAAACTAGGCTAAGGCAAATCTCATGAATCACAGATAAGTCTTGCTTTTTTCCCCATAATATTTTGAGAAAAAATCAAACTTTGACAAAATTAACTAAAATAAGTCATAACCTGTCCCTTAACATCAGTGGGAAAATTCGGTTTGCTATGACTTACCCAAACTGCAGGAAGCTGAACGTCCGATGTGTGAAATCACGATTTCCAAGGGGCAGGAAATTGAATCAAAAGTGGTTGACCGAGGTTAGTCAAGTTGCATGACGCACTTGACCTTTTGACAAGCGACGTGCCGAGACTGTGGAGGGAGGTCACACTTCAGTGAGGAACAGGGAAGTAGCCCATTTCCTCACTGTAGTGCGATATTGGAGTTGGTATATTTAATGTGCAGGGGGGTGTGGGGGGTGCAGCCCCCCTGCAAAATAGTAGAGGTGAGCTAATTGCCATGGCTGGAAGTAGCCCATTTTCCCACTGTAGTGTGATATTGGAGTTGGTATATTTAATGTGCAGGGGGTGTGGGGGGTGCAGCCCCCCAATAGTAGAGGTGAGCTAAGTGCCATGGCTGGAAGAGGGGAATGTTGAAAATATCAAATGCACTTAATTGTGCAAACCATTTTCGACATTCTGCTCTTTCATGATTGTGAAAAACATTATTTTTTGAGTATTGCATCAGTCAACCTAATACTATTCAACCTTTCAATAGTAAACCAAAAATTCTTATGACCCACTTCTATTTGCCAATGAGTTTACAACCTCTTTCACTTAGCAAGTCAACAGGGTCCCAGTTATTATTCCAGGGATTGCCATTGTGATCCTTATAGTCATGGGATGGTAACAGTAAATTCAGGACAGTATATGGTATGTCTGAAGCTGGCATATCTCAGATTGTTCTCAGAGCTCTTCTAAAATACAATGATTTAGGATTTAGCATGTATAATTAACAGATGTATGGGAACATAGACCTCCACATCAGAGATTCAGGGGGATTGACAAGCTGTAAAAATGCTTTAATAATGTAATAACAAGTTTTGTAATTTACTTTTTAGATGTTGGATTCGCAATTTACTTTCTGCCTTTGTGAGGCTGAGAATACCATGTCTGGCAGTTATAATAAAAAGCCATGCAACTCATCATCATACTGTTCTTCAAGTCCATTTGGAAGTCTGTGGATGACTCCTTTTGTTTTTATCTCATACTTTCTCTTTATGGAAATTCCATTTTAAATAACCCTAATTGGTTACAACTCTAGTTTTGGCCAATCAGAGATTGTTAACCTTTGCTCTAAGGTCTACATTCCTGGACACTTTCATTGACAAACCAATCCAAATGCTATAATCTTAGCCATCATCTGAAGTGTCTTTTTCTGAACTCTGAAACATTGTAAACATCATAAAATTACCTAAACAGGGACAGAAATGCAGTTGTGGGATTATGGGCTAAGCTGTACATGTTCTCCATTGTCCAAAATTCTGTAGACTACAATGTCAGCTTGGGCAAAAAAACAAAATTTAAAATATATGGCCTACTGAATTATCATTAACATTGCAGGAGAAAAGGCCAAAGTACCACAGCAAGTTCCTGTAATTTACAAATTCCATTCTTAGTGCTGTTGTTAATGGGAAGTTGACAAAGGCAATAGTCATTGACTTAGCAGCTTTATTGGCATAGAAGGATGAAGGCCTGATGAAAGCCAAGGAGACCCATGTTTCAATAGCGACACAATCACCTGTAGGAGTTGGCATGGGGGAAGTGCAGAATGTCATTGTATGTCAGCCTACATCTTTTCAAAGTGAGGATGTGGGGTGCTTGCCTTTGGTGCTCTCTCCCACTGTAGAACCCATGTTGAAGACTGAGGATCCCTTGGGAGTACTGGCTTTAAGAGCAGCAGGATAGTTCTATGGTATCACTTACTTGCAGAAGTGAGAGAGATGCCCTCAGTGATATCCATTGCATGCCAAACCCTGCAGCAGAGTACTGAGCATGTACACTGAGGGTTAGAGCCTTTACGAGAAACCCCCTGACCTTCAATGGGTGATGGCTTCACTCTCCACTGCTCAGCTCTCTTCTCAGGCAGGAATAAATGTAATGTCGGACTTTAACCTCTTAGGGGAATGAATTGGCTGCATTGGGCAGGCAGATAGAGGACAGCCTGATGCTCACCCAGACAGGGTACAAAAAAAATCTATGTATATCTTTATCAATATCTATAGCTGTATCTGTATCTCTAGCTCTGTGTATCTATGTCTATAGCTCTAGATATATATATATATATATATATATATATATATATATATATATATATATATATATATATATATATATATATATATATATGTATGTATAAAATCATTCATGAGAGTGATCAAAAAACAATACATTGAGCGATCTTATCTCTTGTAAACAAAATTGAAAATAAAATAATCTAAAGATTTAATTGCAAATATACATAACAGCTGTACTTTTGAGATCATCAACAAATCTACAAATAATATATTTTTATGTGGGACCCCCTAGATATGGTGGCATATCCCTACAACTTAAAATTAACTCTGGGGACACATAACCACAAAGAAGGCACAAATGTTGAATTATGCTGCAGTCAATCTCCTGATGAATTTCATCTGGGACTGTGGTGTGGTGCCCATATATTGGCTGCAGACAATACTTATGTCGAGTCTGAGAGACATTTCATTGCACATGTGAATGCACATAATGTGGAACATGTAACCACCATATTGTGTGTCCTTCAATTGATCTAATCATAATAGTGAGTTCCGTGTTGATGTACCAAGGTTGACAAGAGTACATATTACTGCTCGTTCATTGTCTTGCCTAGTCTTCTGCAGTACTGCTTTATCCTTGCAGTCTCATATACATAACAGTTACCAGGCCTCATCATGCAGCAAAGACCATACCATTTATTGCTGCATGTTTGTATTACTAGTCTTTCTGAATAGCTCCAGCATTACTTTCTTTCTTTCTCTTTACCTGCAGATCATCAGTCCTCCCATCCACTTTAACCTATGCAACCTCAGTCATTCCTCATAGAGATGACAGATATCCATGGTCCCTTCATTTCCCCATGAGGTGAGAGGTGATTGCTCACCCATCAACCAACATACATCCCCTCAGTAATGTCTAAAGGATGTTAGTGCTTTAGAGGGAAAAGCGTGCTACCTTCACAATGTGACTTCCCCCCACTGACCTGTGCGGCTGCTCCATGGCAGCATGTACCTCTGCCCAAACTAAGTAGGCTGCATCAGCCAGAGCTCCAATGGGTTTACCCTGTGCTGCCACCACCTCCTCTCCTCATTCACTGTGTCTACTGGCCCACCTTAGCCTCACAGAGGCTCATCCCAACCCATATCCATGTCCAGTGAGGAGGTGCAACATCATACTATTGCTGGAGAGTTTTTACCCTAACAGATGTCCATTCAAAACAGCCTTGTCAACTGAATTAGTTCTGCCTTTGGGAGGTTTATGCTCACTTCTGTGCGTGCACACACACACACACACACACACACACACACACACACACACACACACACACACACACACACACACACTCATTCCCTTTAAAAGGATCACCAGTTATGCAGCATGGGGTTGGCCAGGCTTTTATGCTAGTTATTAGCACAAGTCTAGGTTGCCTCCTTACCCCCATTATGGGTTTTCTGACATCGGCCACTAACTGATTTTCCCCCTGGCAACCTCTCCAACCCTTGTTGCACTAATGGAACATAGTAGCTCATCTCATGTGCAGTAAGGGCTTTATCCCTCTGTGCTACAGAGACACTATGCAGTTATATTACTCTTACTATTCTTTATAAACATGGAATACATTTCTGAATATTTTTATTTTCTTCCTTATATAATAAATGTTTCCTGTACAAGCCCTGATTCAAATAAACTCATTCCATTCTGCCAGTGCAAGCAAATTATTGATATTGATGAAATCAGTGTCCAAGAAATAAGAACAAATTTGAAGGGCTTCATTGCTGTTACAATTTGCCATCATTTAAAACAGAATACTGCTGTTTTCTGATTTTATTGTAAGGTAACCTTTATAAAGCATTATGTGGCCATGGCCATTGATGAGGGCAAATCTGTGTACACATCATACCTTGACTTGGCAAAGGCTTTCAACACAATCACACATTCAAGCATTACTGATAAATGTACCAAACTGAATGTAAATTCCTTTATTGTAAGATGGTTTGCCAACTGGCTCACATACCGGGACACACACTATCAAAGTGGGTGACTCCACATCAACCAGCAGACTTGTTACCATCATGGTGCCACAGGGGTCAGTGCTGGGCCCCCTACAGTTTTGGTATATACTTCTCAGAAGTTAAGGTCAAAACTAAGGGGTTGTGGCTGATCAAGTTTGCAGACGAATGCAAACTAGGTGCAATCTCTGACTCCCCAAATAATGTCACCGTACTCCAGGAGGGTCTCATGCAGACCACTGACTGGTGTATTAGTCACAGTCTCAAACTGAATGTAAAGAAATGCATCATCTTTCACTTTGGCACAAACAATACCCTTTCACTCTAGCAAATTAACAACAGTACCCTAAGTACCCACGAAGTAGTAAGGGACCTAGAATCACAAGTTGACTGCAACCTTAACTTCGACCACCATGTGTCTACTGTAGTAAGGAAGGGTTTCTATGTTGTAAATTTGATTAGCCTCGATAGCAAAAGAGGTTATAATCTCACTATACGTGGCACTAATCTGGTCCATAATTGACTATAATGCCCCGTTCAGCATGTACTGCACAAAGCACCTGCAACAACCGGAGAGACCTCAAAGGTTTCTAAAAAAGAAGATAAAGAGAGTCCAGCATGTGCCTTACACAGACTGACTAAAGTCCCTGTCACTATAGTCTGTGTCATATAGACTTCTTAGGGGATACTTATGCCTGGCAAACAGAGCAATCCAAGACCAAAACCTAATGAACTTGCTGCATATCAGTAAATCAAATGGGAGTAGGGCTATCTCTTCCAGGGACCTAAATATGGCCTGAGACTTAAATAGGACATGCTGGAGGGACAGATTTATCTCCCAGAGACTGACATGTCTTTGGAACAGGCTACCAATTCATGTGAAACAGAGCACCTCTATGACAGTGCTCAAGAAGAACCTGGACGAGTGGATGGGGCACCATAAATTCTTACCAAGGATAGCACCCACAATCCTCCTGGACATTGACAGTAATCACTGAATGCAATCTTGGATATTGACCAGCATTTTCATAGTATTGCATTGTGATGAAATGGCTAGGCTTAAAATGACCTTTGGGTCAGTAACCTAGTAATCTCCTATGATCCTATGACCCTATGAGAAAAGTCATGCCAGAAATGAACTAGACATACTGAGACATATGTTGCAATACCATATAATTATTTCAAATGCCCAATTGTGAAATGTGTTGAATGTGACATTCATTTAAGAGAAATATCGTTCTAACAAAGTGCTTCATTATCAAAGCTCTTAAATGACCTTTATGTTGTAAAAACTCTTTTTATGTTTTTCTTGTGTTTAGTGTTAGTCATACTCAAAGTGTACCAGCACTTTGTTAGGAACTGTTTCTAGATTTGATCTCCATCTGAATTTTACCGAGCATTTAATGCATTGATTATGATATCATAATATTTGACAGTCTGTATGTAAATTTAAAGGCTTGTATCTTGGATTTGTGGCTCTTTATAAAATACCTATAAATAGCTTAATGGCTTTAACATTTCAGCACTGCTGTAAGAGACATTATAGTCACTGAGATATCTGTGTTATATATGTGTGCATTCTGTTCATTATAACCAACAGCACACCAGGATACTTAAAAGTAAGTCTGACTGTGTAGCAGTAATGAGAATATATTGTTTCCCATGTTATTACAAAAAACATTATTTTTACCAGTATTCATCTCAAAAGAACAGTACTAAAGAAGGGGATACAAACATTAGATGATTCTGGAAGAAAAATATTGGCAACCAGATAACACTGCTGAGTAGAGAAGTTGAGAATGGAGATTTTTGTTTATTTGTTTTTTACCCTTTTTCAGGTTAGTTAATCACAACTCATTTCGGATGATTTTATGTGAGCAAATTTGCGATTATCAATCCAGTATCTCAGAAAGAGTGTTTTTCTACAAAGTTTAATATTGTCAAAGGGTGGCACAGTGGTGCAGTGATTAATGACGACTGTCAAAATGTCTGTTTCTTAGGTTCTTATCTCATCTGGGTTCCATTCAGCACAATGCTTGCATAATACCTTTATGTCCATGGAGGTATGTCTTTGGCTTCTTTCAACATCTTGCAAACATAAATACAGGTGAACTGAAAAATATCTAATTTACCTCAGGCATGTACATTGGCCATGTAAAGGTGTCTTTTTCCTGTAATGGATTGGTGTGCCATCCAAGGCTGTTTATTGACTTAAGTCCATTTTTTCCAAGTATAGGCCTAGCTCCTTACAACCTTAAACTATATAAAGAGTGTTTTAAAATGAATGAATTTAGCCATATTCTGTGCCAAGCATCTTAGTGGCAACAGACATTTTTGTAAATTATTGTGAATGAAAAATTTCTGTAAATAAAGTGAAAGATGTAATGGCTTTGTGGATAAATAAGTGAAACTATACCAAACTGCTCCTTATGCAAAATGACTGTACACAAAACAGCAAGTTATTGGGTACATATTTTGAGATTATGTGACTCTTTTGAGGTAAAGAAAAATAAATGCTTAGTGTTTGCTTTCATTTAATCATCTTTATATACAAAATCAATCCAGTGATCTGCTTTTCCAGGCACTGATTTATTACTTTGCTTTTGTCCTTAGTGGCATGCTAAAAGTTTAAAGATGTACTACTGCTCTAATATTAGCTATAAACGTTATCATCTTAGGTGAAAAAGATGGAGATAAAGTATCAGATGGATGTGAGGTAGACGTCCTGAGCTGTGCAAATGGCAGGGGTTGCTGCCGAAGGATGTGTCATAAAAATGAGCGTCGTATAACTGGTCTTGGATGCCCCCCATTTTACTGGTATGTTAAAATGTAGTACAGTTTATAAATTGCATATTTTGTATATTTTTTATTATGTGCAAAGCCTCTGTGCCCACTTGTGAGTAATTTAACTTTTCTGTCAAAATATCAGCAATGATCTATTTGATTAGAACAGCAGCCATGAGATGAAGCAGAGATTATATTTAAGGTGCAGCAATATAGTGGTGCATTATAAAATGGAACAGATAAATCACTATTTAATGAAAAACTCATAAAAGATTAATGTTCTTTGGCACTTTACAATATATAACTCAGAAGAAAACAGAATAAATTGCTGTCTTACTAATGCAATGGCAAGGTATTCAGCTGTGATGATGGTGATCTACATTTGATACTAAGTATCCCTGTCAGCAAGGATGGCTGGAGTGGATTGACAGGTTGTCTATTACACAGCTGTGCACTTTAGGTACTAGGTCTGGGATTTTGTGTGTAGGAACAGCTAATTTAGCCCACCTGCAGTAAATTACCAAACCAGCACATCACCCATGACAACAACAGCACCTATACACCTTTTCAATGATTCTATTCCATTGAACTGTGCTTTTGTTGAATGAGGTAACATGGATGTCAAACTTGGCAATTGTTGAAAGTACATAAAGATGAGCAGAAATTTGTCTGACACTGTCCATACTTAAGCTATGCATACCTCAGTTTTGTAAATACGATCTTGATACTGTTCCAGTCATCCTCAGCATGAATTCCATGATTGTATGCCTCCTGAAATATGTCATATCACAAACTACTTGTGATGTGAATAAGATATGCAGTTTTACTTTCTGAGCATTTGCAACTAACTATTGTGTATAAATACGGTATAGTAAGTGATCTATCATGTGGTTCACGTATGCGCTGATGATGTATGTCTAACTGGAGTGTGTTCTGTCATCTGCAACAAGAATGCAAAACAGTGTCTAATTAGTAAGAGAAATATATATGCAGGTATATTGCAAGTAATGAGGTATAAGAAACATTTACTTACCTGTGGTAGTTACTAGATTTGAAATTTCGAAAACAGGGGAAATGCTTCAATCAAAAACACACACCTGCAAAGCAGAACATGTTCTCATATAATATATCCATCTTCTTCTTCTTCGTTCAGCTTTTCCCGGTTAGGGGTCGCCACAGTGGATCATCTGTCTGCTCATGATTGGCAGTGGAGTTTTACGGTGTCGAGTTGCCAGCCTGGCGCCCAGCCTTCCACAGAAGGCACACAAACACACACACTCACACCTAGGGCCAATTTAGACTGTCCAATCCATCTACTGCATGTCTTTGGGATGTGGGAGGAAACCGGATCACCCGGAGGAAACATAATATATCCATAAATGTGCTAATATAATGTTACACAACACTGTATTTAAGTTTGTAATTATAGTGAAATATGTTGGAAGTTTATCCTAGACTCCCTTGGTTTTCCAATATATGACTGATACACTTATCATGGCTAAGACATGCTTTCTAGACAGAGTGCATGTCTCTCCAAATGAAAACATAACTGCAGTTGATCAAGTTGACACTGTTTCTTGACAATGTAAACAATAATGTCAGCTAAATTTACTGTGTGACTCTGCGCAAGCACTTAAGATGCCTATGCCAGCCATTCGTGAGATTTTGTGTCCAAGGTATTCCAGCCTGATAAACATAATCAACTGACCAAAGTATAGGTGGAAAGTAATGTTAGACATGAAGCAGGTGAAAAACAGGTAGCACACTTGAATTGTTTGATCATAGACTTAGTACTGTTTGAAATATTCTGTTTGAAAGTTCAATTCGATATTCCTTAATGTACTCAACTCCTTGGCCCCTTTGTGTACTGTCAGAGTAAAATCTATCACATCTCCCTGGCTCACACAAACCACCCACTCCCTAATGCAAAAAAGGGATAAGGCTTGGAGGCTTGGAGGACCTGGTCCAAAACCAAACTTTCCTCCCACCTCCAACACTATAAAGAACTCCGTAACCTTACTAAGAAATCCATCCATAATGACAAGAAAAAACTTTATTTATTTATTTATTTATTTTGCATTTATTAACCGGGTTGGTCCAGCTGGGTAAGAATTTACCCTTTTTCAGTGGAGAATCGAGGGGAAAAGCCCCAAACAGACATACAAATATATACGAATAGTGACAAATTAACAATATTAAAGAGCAAAACAATCTTATGGATACAATGGATAAGAAAAACATAGTATACTCAGTGGAATAGTACATAGCTATATATGCAAAAAGTGTAGTAATAGGTTGTAACAGGAGAAACAACAATAATAAATCCAGCAGGTAAGCAGGAAGGAAGTTAAGGTTGTAGGTAATATAATGAAAAGAAACAAGGTATAATTAGATTAGTGGCTAGAAGAAGAAGAATTGTGTAAGTGCAGGAGCTTCAGATTTGAGGGAAAGTAGAGTGAGAGTAAAAAGTAGAGAGGGGTGACTGCACAAGGGACCGTAGGTCAGAAAAGGGAATGGTGCAAAAGAAGATAGTAGTAGAGGAGGGATGTAGTGAACTAGAGGGAGGGTACATAAAGAAGAGCAGTTGGATAAAGTAAGTTATAGAAAGAGGAAAAAGGTCTTATAGATCAGACTTAGTGGTAAAGTGGGTATGAGGAGAGCGAACAACCCCCAAGCTTCCCACATTGCAAACCCAAAGAAATTCTGGCACACCATTAATCAAATTCTACATCCTGGCAAACCTTCATCCCCACAACCTTGCCCTAATAGCACCCCCCTTGAAACTGCCACCAACTTCAATTCTTATTTCATTGACACTCAATCCAATCCCAAACAAAATGCAAACACCCCCCCAACCCTCACACACCTTCCAACTCATCTCAGATCTTCTCGCTGAAACCTGTATCGACTGACTATATTAAAACCTTGCTTCTAAAGCTTAAACCCTGCTCTCCCTCCATAGATAGCCTACACCTCTCTTTCTCCAGAAAGCTGCACACTCTCTTGCGCTTTCCATCTCTATACTCATTAACTGCTCTATAGCCGAATCTAAAGTACCCACTATCTGGAAACAATTCTATACCCTACCCATCCACAAGGGAGGCAATTCCTCTGATCTTGCTAACTTTAGGCCAATTGCAATCCTATCCCCCCTTTCCAAACTTCTAGAGAAATGTGTACAGAATCAGATCCTTCACTACCTGTTACAAGAGAACCTACTCATCTCTACTCAGCTTGGCTTTCACCCTAAACACAGCACCTCCACTGCCCTTATCTCTTTTGTAAACACCATATTCTAAGCCAGAGATCAAAATAATCTTGTCTCATGCTTATTTCTTGACCTCTCTAAGGCCTTTAACACTGTCTCCCACCCACTCATCTTAAACAAACTCTCTGAACTCAACCTCTCCACCTCCACTATCTCCTGATTCACTAGTTAACTCAGTGATTGACTTCAATCTGTTAAATGGCTTTCTACAACTTCTCCACCTCTACCTGTCCAGATGGGTGTTTCTCAAGGTTCTATCCTTGGCCCACTGCTGTTTAATATCTCTACTAACTTATTGTCTACCTCTTGCCCACAGTCATCTATTGTGCAATATGCAGATGATTCCACAGTTATTACCATATCTAATACCCTATCTGACCTAAATACAATAACACAGGAATCCTTCTTATCCATTGAAACCTGGCTTACCAAGAACCAGCTAATTCTTAATCCAAAAAAAATGTAACTCCTGCTTTTCATCCCCAAATCTATGAATCATCTCAAATCTTCCTTCTCAATCTCATCCCTTAATAACACTCCTATCACTGGGGAATCTCACACTAAACTACTAGGGGTCATCATCAATAACCATCTTAAATTTGACCTGCATGTTTTCAACAACATTAAGAAAACCCATCTGAAATTGGGTCTCCTTCACAGGAACAAAAATGTTTTGTCGAATAAAGCCAAACTCTCCCTATCCTATGCCTACCTTCTCCCCACCCTATTCCATGGCTCACAAATTCTGACTAATCTTCAACCCTCTCTCCTCTCAAAACTCGAAGCCACCTACAATAAAGCAGCTAGGTTTGCAGCTGACCTTTATTACCAATCACACCACTGTCTTGATCTGAGAAAATTAAACTGGCTAGAACTCCCCCACCATCTGCTCCTCCCCCAGCTTCAAATAATACATTCTATATTGTACCTGCCCTCCTTCTGTCCCACTATTGCCTCACTACTCTCCCCCTACTCCCTACCTAGGTCCCTATGAAGCTCAGAACAAAACCTTCTTCAAATTTACAAGCCTAAAACCAAAATAGGGCAAAACCTCTACAGTTACTCCCCAGCTCAATTTTGGAATAAACTTTCCCTGGATATTAGAAATATCCATCACCAACATAAATTCAAAATTGCTGCAAAAAGTTATCTAAACAGTGTATGGCTCTATCACTGCAACCACCCTCCTTGACTAACTACTCCACACCATTTATATCACACTCACCTAACTCCACCTCCTTCATCTGTCCTCACTCATAAATTTACTTTAACCTGTAACCATTCTACTCTAGCTTAAATTACTATTACAAATGAGGAAACCTCTTGATATACAGCAGTTATGCTGTCTCACTTACTGTTGTTACTACACACTGAACCGATGGTGTTGATTGTGTTCAAAATGTAGAATGTTCTTACTCTCTGTGTATGTTAAGTATGTACTTCATTGTACTGTTAATTAATGTTTTTATAATCTGACTGTATCTACTTTTCGTTATGTTACTTTTGTTATGCTACATGTAGTGTAAATTGTGGTGCTTTTCTCCCTGGGCCTCCACTAAAAAAGGGCTTCAGCTCAGTCGGACTAACCCAGTCAACAAATGTGAAATAAATAAAAATAAATATGATATAAAATTGGAAGTATCTTCTGCAGTAGGGAAACAGAGTTCTGAATATGCAGAAGCAATCAAAGAGTGTGACAAGAAAGCCAAAGAAACCATTTGCTTTACAAAATGCCTGAAAACATTATCTTGATGATAACCTGCACATAAGCCAACATTCTCCACATTTTGGCAGATATTCTGACATAAGTAGAAATAACATAAAGTCATCTACTCTTTAATATGAGTGCTTTCGTCGGTGTAAAATGCTCATATTAAAGTGTAGTCCATTCCTGTGAGCTGGTCTTTGTGCTTTATTTATTTTTTACAAGTTTTTTTCGTGTTTTGTGCTTAAAATTCTTTTGTAATCTTTTAATGTCTGATGGTTCAAAGTCACAGATGTCATGAGTTAAATTTGCTGTAAATGAACATAAATCATAAATATTCCAAATATTTTTCCAATCATATTATATGGCTTTGATGAAAACAGAACAATCACAAAGGGGTCCCCCTGTTGTAAGGATAGCTGCCCTGTTGTTAGAATGCCCCCCCCCCCCATTGTAGACGGAAGTAGCAGTCCACAAAAATCACCAAAAATGATATGCTAAAGAACAGGTATAAAGACAATATAGTGGACTACTGAGGATAAGAAAGAAATTATGTATATTTACTATTATGCAAAAAGCCCAGAATTTCCAGACACAAGAAATACAAAAAGATTAAGAGCGAAATTAAAGGAAATAAAAATAGTTCCATAAGAAAAGCTGTCAGAAGCCTCAAATAAAAATATGTGTTCATTAATACAGCAGATTTGCGAAAAACATTATATGGACCAATAAACTTTTATCTATTTGGAAAAAGAAGCATCTGAGGAAGTGTGAAAATATAAACAATAAAACCTAGAGAATTTCAAAAAGTATAAAAAAGAAATATGGACATAGGAAAGAAAGGGATATTTGATATGGTGCAATATTTATGCAAAGTTAAAAGCCAAATTAATCAATACAAAAAAGGCAGCCACAAATATATTCAAAGAGAAATACAGGCAAAGGCATCCAGATATGGAAAAATTCACAATAAAAAAATAATATCACAAGGATGGAATGTAGAAAAGATTAGTAAAGTAGAAGTTAAAACAATAGAAGCTGAAGTTATGGAATGCCTGTGAAGTGACGGATTTGGTGTAGAAGGTTGCATCATGGCATGACTCCCCAAAGTAAGGAGAAACAGGAAGATCAGGAGACATCTGAAGAAGAAATATGGACATGGGAAAGAAAAAGAGATGTAATATGGTGTAATATTTATGCAAAGGAGAAAGCAAAATGAATCAATACAAAAAGAGCAGCACCAAAGATATTTAAAGAGAAATACAGGCAAAGGAATGCAGACATGAGAAACTTTACAATGCAAAAAATAAGAAGACAAAGAGGAGAAATAGAAAAGAAGATTAGTAATGGAGAAGTTAACGAAATAGAAACTGATGTTATAGATTACCTGTGAAGTGAAGGATTCAGTGTAGAAAATCTAACTCAGAAGGCACCACAGCAGGATAGAGCAATAGACATCCGTATTAAGGGGAATCCAGTGTGGAACAGGAAGGCACTGCTCAGTTGCCACATGAAGATGTTTTAGAGCCTTCCACAGGAAACCAGTATAAATGTTCATTTAAAGCTGGACAGCAAGGGAAGGAACAGGAATCTGTGACAACTCTGATGCAGTCAGTGTTGAGGAGTAATAGGCCAGTGAATTCCCATATGACAGACCAATGGATGACACAGGATGAAACTGAAGAGAATGTGCCACAGGAAGATGCTATAGAACACTCTATAGAATGCCTAGAAGAAATGGAGAACAAGAATGTGCCTTCAGTTTAGAAGAAAATGAGCTAAGAGAAGAGTTGCTTGATTTAATAGAGATAGACATATTAAGATCAATGAAAGAAATAGATTGCAGAAGGTCAATAAAACCCAAAAAGTCAGACAAATGAACACAGTAATTAGGACTGTCCATAGAGATCCATGAGATATATCAGAAATAAACAGTATATATTACTGTGCAGCTAAATTAATAATGGATAAAATTCTACCAAAAGAACACAAGGTAGTAAGGAAAAGGAAGGGGAGAAATTGAATACCATCATGGATGTATCAAATAAATAAAACTATAAAGCAATTAAGACAAGAAGTGTCACTGTTAGAAGAGTATAGAAGAGAGAGCAAATCAACAAAAACACTCAAAAAGATAGATGTGAAAAAAGCGATGCACAGTGTTATAATGCACCAGGATCTATCTTGCACTATTGCAAATAATAAACTAAAACTCTCAGCACAGGCAGAAAAACTTAGAAGATACACATATAAATATAAAGGAAAAGTACAAAATAAGCAATTTATTGATGGCCCCAAAAGTTCTATAGAGAATTGAGAAACAAGGCAAAAGGAATTGAAAGACCAGACCACCCAAAAAAGAAGAACTAGATACATTTTGGAGAAATATCTATGATGATCCAGTGGAACATAACAAAGATGCTAAATGGATAGAAGAAGTAAATGAAAGAATAAAAAGTTCAAACATACAGGATATGAAATGGGATGAGGTAACAGCCAGAGAGATTTAGATAAAGTTAAGAAAAGCTCCTAACTGGAAAACCACAGGCCCAGATGCAGTACCTAACTTCTGGCTAAAAGTATTAACATCTTTACATACAGATTTAGCCATGAGTAAGAACTATTTATATGCACACCCTGAACAGATATCAACCTGTTAACAATAGGAAAAATGATACTTAAGAACAAACCTGCAAGCTATCCTAAACACTATAGACCAATAACTTGCCTTTCTGATGGCATGTAATCTATACACTGGAATTGATGCAGACAGAGTTTAGAATCATTTAGAAGAAAACTCAATCATGGTAATAGAACAAAACAGTAACAAAAGGAAGTCAAATAGAACAAAGGATAATTTGTGGCTAATTAAAGTTATAATGGAGAACTGTAAAAAGGGGAAAAATATAAGTATGGCACGGATAGGTTACAAAACAGCATTTAACATTATCCCACATTTATGGATAATTTATTAGCTACACCCTATGCTGATCAATTACATTACAGTGACCATGAAACAGTGGCAAACCTCAATGCAGTTAAGCCATGATAAAAGACAAGTTATTATTCCGGTGGTAAAATTCAGTGGAGGATATTCCAGGGTCACTCATTGTCACTGCTCTTTTGTTTTGCCCTTAACCCATTAAGCTGTTTACTTAACAGATTAGGTTATGACTAATATTTTGCTCCTAGAAAACAACAAAGTGTAAAGATCTCTCATCTTCTTTTTTGTGGATGATTTAAAACTGTATAGTTTATCAAATGAGGAACTGCAAGTGGTCAAAACTTTTTCAGATGATATAAGAATGTTATTTGGTCTTGATAAATGTGCAAAAGCAACCTTTAAAGCAGGAAACCTGCAGCACCAAGAAAACATTAGCTTTGGACAGGTATGTGATATAAAAGAACTTGAGCAAGAGAGAGTGCATAAATGCTTGGGAACTGATGAAGGATCAACAATAAAGTAAGAACAAATGCAAATAAAACTCAGTAAATATTTTTTTAGACGACTACAATTAATATTGAAAACAGCGCTGTCATCTACAAACAAAGTCCAAGCTATAAACCAATTTGCTGTCCATGACCTATCTTACAGTATTGGAGTGACTGACCGGCCCCAAAAGGTGATGAATTGGTTAGAAAGAAAAACAAGAAGAATGCTTCATGCTCATCAAATGATTTATAAAAATCAGTGCATACCAAGAATATATATTCCTAGTTCTGGAGGAGGTATGGGCCTCCTTGAAATTGATTACATGTATAAACCTGCAATTGTAGGACTGCAGCATATATATCTGCTGACCTCAAAAGACCAAAACATACAGAAAGCTTTAAAACATGAGGACAATAAGTCTAGGATGCCTTCCTTGCTTAGTTTAACAGAAGCATATTGGTGTCAAGCACGAATGGAAATCAAATCAGAAGAAGATACAAATCAGGCAGCAACTGAATGCGCCAAAAAATAAAAGAAAGAATATAAGGAGAAGGATCAAATGAGATGGCAAGAAATGTGGAAAACGCATAAATATAGTTGCAAGTATAGAAAACTCTTGGAACAACCTTATGTTGATCAGGATCAAATGCAGGAATGGTTAAGGTGAGATGAATTTAAACCAAAAGACGAAAGGTTAATATTGGCAGCTCAGGACAGTGGACTTCATACACATTGGTTTACAAAGTCCATTGATCATGTGGGAGAAACAGACAAATGTAGGTTTTGTAAATCTGAATTGGAAACAGTCGCACATCTTGTTGCTGGTTGTGATATACTAACGGTAGAAGGACTGTATACTGAAAGGCATAATAATATGGCAAGACTGTTGCACTTGGGATTGTGCAAGATTTATAATACTGAAGTAGCTGAAAACATTGGAAACATGAGCCACAAAGCATTATAGAAAATTATGAAGTTTATATCACATGGGTTCATTCATTACCAACAGTTCAAAAAATAGATGCGAGAATACCAGATATAGTTGTACATGAAAAGAGGGCATTGACCGTTGAAATTGCTACAACATGTGACTACATTGTCTTACATACCAAGAGACATAAAGTCATAAAATATCAGGATTTGCAGGCAGAAATGATGGCAGTGTGAAAGAAGGCTACCCAGACAGTTCCAACAGTAGTAGGAGCAATGGGTCTTATAAAAAATAATTTACAATCATGCTTAGATATGTTACCAATGCATGTAACTCAGTATGAATTTCAGGAGTCATTACTGGGCACATTGCAGGTGCTGCAAACAGCACTTCTGGCTAACATCAAAGAGTAAAACAATACTAATTTCATGAAGTTTTAGGCAAGGTTCAAATAACAAATTCACCACCATAACAGGAACAGGCAAGCAAAAACTGAGGGTAATGCTACTCAATGCTAGAAGTCTAAATCTCAAAATGCACTCACTCGAGGTACTCCTTAAAATGGAGAACATCGATATTTGTGCAGTGACTGGGACCTGGTTTAAGGCTCCAGAGAGCACCCCTGCACTATCAGGCTATAACTCATACCACACTTTTTGGCCATGTAACCTGGACCGAAACACCAAAGGAGGAGGTGTGTCCATATTCATTAAGGATATCCACACCTCCAGGCTAGTTGCTCAGCATAATGCAACCGAGGTTTTCCAAGTGCAACTAACTCTTGGCAAAACTGCAATCCAAATTGTAGCTTACTACAGATCCCCCACCATGCCCCAGGATTCCCACTCCTCTTTTCTTGATGTACTGGAAAATATTAGGGTTCAACCAAACACCCTAATAATGGGCAACTTCAACTACCCCACCATTAACTGGGAAAACTACTCGTGCATCAACTCCTTAGCTCAACGCTTTCTGGAATTCATAAACTCCAATGCCCTAGATCAACTTATCCACACTCCCACCAGAGTGACCAATATCTTAGACCTAGTCATTACCAACACGAGGGACCGGTGTTCCACACCTAAAGTCAACTCCTCGTTGGTCCGATCCGACCATGAGCTTATCACCCTTGATATCCACATCCCGCCCCCACCCCCCATTAAGGAAATCACAGCAAAAAATTTTTCTAAAGCCAACTTCATGCTTCTTAAGACAGAAGTGGTAAACTTCATGACACCCATGCAGATGGACAATACAGTTACATCTGCTGAATCCTACACAAATGCAGTCTATAAGCACTTACACGAGTGCATGGATCGTGCTATCCCAAACAGAACCAAGACGCTATCCTCCAAAAAAAGGAAGCCAATCTGGTGGTCCTCTGCCATAAACAAACTGTACAACAGAAGGAAGAAACAGTTGCAAAAGAGAGCAAAATCCCATGAGTGGAGGAGCACCCTGGTAAGCCTCAGTAAGAAGCTGAGATCCCTTATAAGATCCTCCAAAGCTAGCTACGAAAACAAAATCACCACTAAATCCAAGGACAACCATAAAGCATTCTATAGCTATGTCAAAAATCTAGATGGCAACATCCAGATCTGCTCTGAGTTACAGCACAAAGGCATGAAAATTACAGAACCAACTGATATTGCCAACATCCTGGCAGATTGGTTCAGTGCTAACTTTACTCCCTTCTCACCCCCTAAAGGGCCCATATCTATACAGGAAGAATGCAGAGTTCCTGTAATCACAACTACGCAGGTAAAAGCTGCACTCTCTAAAGCCAAAAACACAGCATCCATGGGACCGGACAACATCCCAGTCTGCGTTTTACATGAACTTCAGAACGAACTGTCTCCCCACTTAAGCACCATGTTCAATAATAGCCTCGTATCAGGCTTTGTGCCCACCAAATGGCGCAAAGCAACGGTTATCCCACTCCACAAAGGGGGAGCCACCACTGAACCCAGGAACTATCGCCCTATTAGCCTGATAAGCCTGATCTGCAAGGCCATGGAACATATCATCATTGAACTCATAAACAAAGACATTGGTAACCTCCAAACTCTGGATCCCACCCAGTTCAGGTTTGTGAAAGGCAGATCATGCCTCCTGAACCTGATCGACTTATTTGAGGCAGTCACCAAAGCCATGGATGAGGGTAAGGTGGTTCACACAGCCTATCTTGACCTTGCCAAGGCTTTTGACACCATCCCCCATTCTGGAATTATAGCTAAACTCATTAAACTAGGTATAAATCCCTACGTCACAAGATGGGTTGCCAACTGGCTCACTGACAGATCCCACACTGTAAAAGTTGCAGACTCCAAATCTGACCTCAAAGCAGTGACAAGTGGAGTACCACAGGGTTCTGTCCTGGCACCGCTTCTGTTTGGTATCTACTTCTCTGAAGTACAGGCTAACACAGAAGGCCTCTGGCTCACTGAGACAGATGCCTGGTGTCAGAACCATGGCCTCAAGCTCAATGCCAAAAAGTGCAGTGTCATCCCCTTTGGTAAAAACTCTGTACCCATGAACTACCACATAGGCAGCAATCTACTTAACACCGAATGCGTGATAAGAGACCTTGGGACCCAGGTGAACAGTAGTCTCTCCTTTGATAATCACATCGCCACAGTAGTCAGGAAGTCCTTGTACATGGCACACCTCATCATAAAAGGGTTCTCATCCAGAAAAAAAGAGGTCTACTCATCACTCATAAGACCCATTATAGAGTACAATGCCCCTTTTGGAATGTACATCACAAGACATCTGCAGCAGCTGGAAAGGCCACAGAAGTACCTCACAAAGAGGATTGCTGGCCTCAAACAAATGAC
Source organism: Protopterus annectens (assembly GCF_019279795.1). Taxonomy (NCBI): domain Eukaryota; kingdom Metazoa; phylum Chordata; order Ceratodontiformes; family Protopteridae; genus Protopterus; species Protopterus annectens. The sequence goes on from NC_056735.1 coordinate 788,017,108, forward strand.
GTACACTGACCGCCTCGAAAAACTCCAGCTTTACTTCATAGCATATCGCCTACTCTGAGGTGATATCTGCCTAACATATAAAGCTATGTCAAACCCAGAGCTGTTGGACATGCTACACCTAAAGAAATCCCAATCCCTCTGAGCTACACACTTTAGGGACCTAAACCTTGTCACCACAATAAACAGGACACGCTAGAGGGATAGATTCCTGTCCCAGAGACTTCCTATACTCTGGAACAAGCTACCCATCTATGTCAAGCAAAGAAGCGACCACTTTCCAGATTTAAGTATTTTTTGGCTTTTTTTATCTGCATTGTCCTCTCTGGCTTTCATTTAACTAGCTATAACTGTTTTTGTGTCTATCTGCTGATTTCTGAAGTATCTGCACTTAAAAGTAGCATTTTGGTCGACTCTGGTCGATTAATACTGTTTTTTTGTTAATTTAACTGCTGAGGCTGCCCACTAAAGTGTGCTAGCCTGTGTAAATCGATTTTATTGTTTGCTTAATTGCATTTCTGTGTGCTTTCCTGAAAAAACAAAAAAAAATACTCCTTGTTTTCCCGCTTTTGCTCGACTAGTTTGGACCAGTATACAGGCTTTGCTGTATTCTGGGCTGTGTGTAGTTCCTGTGTTGGCCATTGCCTTACTTGGATAGAAGGAAGTTTCTGAGCTCACCAGTGGGAGTGGGGAGCCTTGAGCAGCCTATCTGTCCCTGGGGGAAGTGACCTCAGCACTTGAGCTGTAAATTATTGGTTGCTTTGGACCATTTCTAGCTCTTTTCAAGTTCCCTGCATAAAAATCTGCCTCAGGGCGTTTTTTTCTGGCTATATACCCAAGCAGAGCTCCACGTGGTCCTGCAGAGGGGTCCTGGCAACAGAGAACTGAAAGAAGCGACCACTTTCCAGATTTATGTATTTTTGGCTTTTTTATCTGCATTGTCCTCTCTGGCGTTCATTTAACTAGCTATAACTGTTTTTGTGTCTATCTGCTGATTTCTGAAGTATCTGCACTTAAAAGTAGCATTTTGGTCGACTCTGCTCGATTAATACTGTTTTTTTGTTAATTTAACTGCTGAGGCTGCCCACTAAAGTGTGCTAGCCTGTGTAAATCGATTTTACTGTTTGCTTAATTGCATTTCTGTGTGCTTTCCTGAAAACAAAAACAAAAAAAATACTCCTTGTTTTCCCGCCTTTGCTCGACTAGTTTGGACCAGTATACAGGCTTTGCTGTATTCTGGGCTGTGTGTAGTTCCTGTGTTGGCCATTGCCTTACTTGGATAGAAGGAAGTTTCTGAGCTCACCAGTGGGAGTGGGGAGCCTTGAGCAGCCTATCTGTCCCTGGGGGAAGTGACCTCAGCACTTGAGCTGTAAATTATTGGTTGCTTTGGACCATTTCTAGCTCTTTTCAAGTTCCCTGTATAAAAATCTGCCTCAGGGCATTTTTTCTGGCTATATACCCAAGCAGAGCTCCACGTGGTCCTGCAGAGGGGTCCTGGCAACAGAGAACTGAAAGAAGCGACCACTTTCCAGATTTAAGTATTTTTGGCTTTTTATCTGCATTGTCCTCTCTGGCTTTCATTTAACTAGCTATAACTGTTTTTGTGTCTATCTGCTGATTTCTGAAGTATCTGCACTTAAAAGTAGCATTTTGGTCGACTCTGGTCGATTAATACTGTTTTTGTTAATTTAACTGCTGAGGCTGCCCACTAAAGTGTGCTAGCCTGTGTAAATCGATTTTACTGTTTGCTTAATTGCATTTCTGTGTGCTTTCCTGAAAAACAAAAAACAAAAAAAAATATTCCTTGTTTTCCCGCCTTTGCTCGACTAGTTTGGACCAGTATACAGGCTTTGCTGTATTCTGGGCTGTGTGTAGTTCCTGTGTTGGCCATTGCCTTACTTGGATAGAAGGAAGTTTCTGAGCTCACCAGTGGGAGTGGGGAGCCTTGAGCAGCCTATCTGTCCCTGGGGGAAGTGACCTCAGCACTTGAGCTGTAAATTATTGGTTGCTTTGGACCATTTCTAGCTCTTTTCAAGTTCCCTGTATAAAAATCCGCCTCAGGGCGTTTTTTTCTGGCTATATACCCAAGCAGAGCTCCACGTGGTCCTGCAGAGGGGTCCTGGCAACAGAGAACTGAAAGAAGCGACCACTTTCCAGATTTAAGTATTTTTTGGGTTTTTTTATCTGCATTGTCCTCTCTGGCTTTCATTTAACTAGCTATAACTGTATTTTGTGTCTATCTGCTGATTTCTGAAGTATCTGCACTTAAAAGTAGCATTTTGGTCAACTCTGGTCGATTAATACTGTTTTTTTGTTAATTTAACTGCTGAGGCAGCCCACTAAAGTGTTCTAGCCTGTGTAAATCGATTTTACTGTTTGCTTAATTGCATTTCTGTGTGCTTTCCTGAAAAAACAAAAAAAAAATACTCCTTGTTTTCCCGCCTTTGCTCGACTAGTTTGGACCAGTATACAGGCTTTGCTGTATTCTGGGCTGTGTGTAGTTCCTGTGTTGGCCATTGCCTTACTTGGATAGAAGGAAGTTTCTGAGCTCACCAGTGGGAGTGGGGAGCCTTGAGCAGCCTATCTGTCCCTGGGGGAAGTGACCTCAGCACTTGAGCTGTAAATTATTGGTTGCTTTGGACCATTTCTAGCTCTTTTCAAGTTCCCTGTATAAAAATCCGCCTCAGGGCGTTTTTGCACGGTTGGGCGCATAGCGCAGCAGCGGTTATACAGGTTTAAACTATTTCTGGCTCCGCCAAGTCTGCTCTTCAATTTTTCACTTAGAAAGCTCTACTCAGTCTATTTAGCTGTATATATTAGCACTTGTTTTCGGGACTTCTAGTCTTAGCAAGCACTCTTATAATAAAGTAAACACTCTTATACTAAAGTAAGCACTACAGCCATCCACTACCCCCTGTGAATACCCACTTCCCTTAAAGGCACAGCACTCCTTATAATATTCTAGTATGTCGAGTGGTAGACCACTAGCATCCTCTCTTGTTCAGCTGGTCAACCTGGGAATCTTAAGACAATGTTACAATTGTCTCATGTACACAGACAACCCTCTCCTCCTTCCTACTAACACAAATACTTGTGAGAGATGCAACTATATAGCCAGACTGGAGGCTGAACTCTCTCAACTCAGGACTGGCAAGACCAGACAGGAGGAGAAGGTACCCACACCCGAAGCAAAACCGGTCACACATAAAACCACCACCACTACAAACCAAACACATAAGAACACAAAGACATACTCGGAGGCTCTTATAAAAAACTTACCAAAACAACAGAGGCCTCCAAAGCAGACACCCAGAAATACATCCCCACAAAATGTAACACCTACAACACATACCTCAAACAACAGGTGTGTCACACAATCACAGCCTCTAAGGCAAAACACTATGCCAGAGACATTAGTAATAGGTGACTCTATAGTCAGACACACCGACGTTCCACTTACCAGGCTGAATAAGGAGAGGGTAACGGTGAGCTGCCTATTGGGAGCTAGGATCCGCCACATTACACACGCACTCAGGTCACTCCAAAGCAAGTACAAGTATGATGCAGTCATTGTCCATGCTGGTGTGAATGACCTGAGACATACCTCCCTGGACTACATGAAAAGAGACATTGAGGAGTTCTCCGATTATGTAGCCCAGACTGGTATGACCCTGACCCTGAGCAGCATCCTGCCTTCACCAAGAATGATGCCTCAGTACAAAGACAAAATGATCAGTTTTAACAATTGGCTTAATCACTGGTGTCATTCTAGGGGGATCCAATGTCTGTCAGCCTGGGATGACATGCTTGACAAGCCGCGTTGCTTCGCAAGGGATGGCTTGCACCTGTCACTACTGGGCTTCCGGATACTGGCCAAGGCTCTTGCCACCCCCATAGTGCCTTTTTAGGCAATGCTCAAAAGACAAATCAACCTCCGTAAAAACAAAAATGGAAAAAAATTAAGGGTAATGCTGCTCAACGCCAGAAGTCTAAATCTCAAGATGCAGGCACTCAAAGCACTTCTCAGTATGGAGAACATCGATGTCTGTGCAGTAACTGAAACCTGGTTCAAGGCTCCTGAGAGCACTCCAGCGCTACCAGGCTATACCTCATATCATGCTTTTCGGCCTCAAGTTCCAGGCCGAACCACAAGGAGGGAGTGTCCATTTTCATAAAGGACACCTACACCTCTCGATTGGTGGCTACCCATGAAGCATCAGAAACCATACAAGTTTTACTCACCATAGGCAAAACTGCCATACAACTGGTCGCATGTTATAGAACACCCTCCCAATCCCAGGAATCCCATCAAGCATTCCTGAAAACACTGGAGGATATGAATGTCACACCAAACACCATCATATTGGGTGACTTCAACTACCCCAACATAGACTGGGCCCACTATTCTAGCCCTAACACCCTAGCCCAAAGATTCCTGGAATTCATTAACTCAAATGCTATGGAGCAACTGGTCACTTCTCCTACGAGGAGAGATAATATACTTGACCTGATTATCACAAACATGGGGTCCAAATGCTCCGCACCGGATATAAACCCCTCACTAGTAAGATCTGACCATAAACTGATCACGTTGGATGTACATATCCCACCCCCACCCCCAGAACAAAAGACTACAGTGAAAAATTTTTCAAAAGCTGACTTTACACTCCTTAAGTCAGAAATGATATCCTTTAAGCCTACTGGGTTAATGGAAACCACATCCCAAAATGCTGAATCCTACACAACAACCTTCTATGGACATCTCCAAGAATGCATGGATCAAGCAATCCCAACTAAAACCAAGACCCTCTCCACCAAGGGAAAATGCCCGGTTTGGTGGATCCCGGCTATAAACAAACTGTACAACAAAAGAAAGAAGCTACTGCAGGACAAAGCCAAATCCCACAAGGGAAAGGCTTCCCTGATCAGCACAAGTAAAAAACTACGTTCTCTCATAAAAACATCTAAAGCCAACTTTGAGAGAAAGATTGCCAGGGATACCAAAGACAATCACAAGGCCTTCTTCAATTATGTCAGAACCTTGGGAGGAAATTCTCAGATATGCTCTGAGTTGGTACACAACGACAAAAAATTCACTGACCCTACCGACATTGCCAATATTCTGGCAGATAGGTTCAGTGCAAATTTCTCCCCTCCCTCACCCCCTAAAGATGAAGTAATTATCCCTGCTGAATGTAACCTACCTGTCATCTCAGACATACAGGTGAAATCAGCACTCAACAAAGCAAAAAACACAGCATCAATGGGACCCAATGGTATCCCCGGTTGCGTGTTACGTGAACTTCAAGATGAACTAAACCCGCACCTAAAAACGCTATTCAATCTTAGCCTCACTACAGGATATGTACCTGAACACTGGTGCACAGCAACAGTGGTCCCACTCCACAAAGGGGGAAATTCTACTGACCCTGGTAACTACCGCCCCATAAGTCTGACCAGCCTGTTCTGCAAGGGTATGGAAAGAATCATCATGGAACTCATAAATGGCGATATTGGAGATCTGCAGACCCTTGATCCCACCCAGTTTGGTTTTGTAAAAGGCAGATCCTGCCTCTTAAACCTGGTTGACTTCTTCGAGACAGTCACTAGTGCCATCGACGAGGGCAAGGCTGTCCACACTGCCTACTTGGACTTGGCTAAAGCCTTTGACACGATACCACACTCTGGCATCATAGACAAGCTCAGCAGCCTAAATGTAAATCCATATGTCACAAGATGGGTAGCAAACTGGCTTAAAAACAGAACCCATAAGGTCAAAATTGCTGGAGCAATGTCAGACTCAAAACCAGTCAACCGTGGTGTCCCACAGGGCTCAGTCTTGGGACCACTCTTATTCGGCATTTACTTCGGATGTGAAAGCAAATATGGGAGGATTATGGCTGACAAAGTTTGCAGATGACTGCAAACTGGGTGCCATAGTTGATTCACCTGCTGACACACACATCCTACAGAAAGGTCTCACTGAAACGGACAACTGGTGCCGGAATCATGGCCTCAAACTTAACGCCAAAAAATGTATAGTCATCCCTTTGGGAAAAACAAAGTACCCACAAATTATCACATAGACAATAACCCACTGAGTACGGAAGAAGTAATCAGAGACCTGGGGACTCAAGTTGATAGTGACCTTTCCTTTGACAACCATGTTGCCAAAGTGGTCAGAAAGACATTCTACCTTGCCCATCTCATCATGAAGGGATTCTCATCCAGATCAAAGGAGGTCATTGTACCTCTATATTCCTCCCTTGTCAGGCCCATGATTGAATATAATACTCCATTTGGGATGTATCTCACCCGGCACATGCAACAACTGGAAAGACCCCAGAAGTACCTCACCAAGAGGATCATGGGTCTCAAACATGTGCCTTATCCAGCTAGATTAAAGAAACTCCAGCTCTACTCAGTAGCATACCGCCTGCTCAGAGGTAATTTGTGCCTAACATATAGGGCCATGTCCAACCAAGAACTGATGGACATGCTCCATCTCAAAAAATCCAGATCCACCAGAACCACGTGAGCTAAAGATTTCAACCTCTGCACAAATATGAATAAAACATGCTGGAGGGATAGATTCATAACACAGAGGTTACCCGTACTCTGGAACAAAATCCCAGTTCATGTGAGACAGAGCCCTTCATTGGCACTGTTCAAGAAAAATCTCGATGCATGGATGGGAGATCGTAAGTTTACCCCAGGAGTCACCTCAGTGTCACTACTAGACAGAGGTATAGTTTACTAAATAATGGGGTCCCACATGTGTCACTACTAGAGAGGCGCACCTATATAATACGGGGTGGCGTAAGCCACATCATTGTTGGCTAGGCTTGTAAATGCCCCAGGGCAGATAGCCTAGTACACTACTATGAAACTATGAATTAGCACTCTTCAAGAAAAATCTTGATGAGTGGATGGGAAATAGGAAATACACCCCAGGGATCACTTCTGTGTCTCTGCTGGATAGTCGCTCAGTAAAATAACTTTCTTGGGTGGCATAAGCTATGGAACCTTGCTGGCTAGGCTTACATAGTCCCTTGGGCCGATAGCCTAGTACCTACCTATGAACCTATGAACCTATACTTTGACTTAGGAATGGGGTCCATTCCAGTCATAGGTTCATAGGTTCATAGGTTCATACTAGGCTATCTGCCCGAGGGCATTTACAAGCCTAGCCCATCGTTTTGTGGCTTACGCCACCCCTTTAGTATGGAGAACTATACCCATTATTTTGCTGTGCCTCTGTCGAGCAGTGACACTGAGGTAATCCCTGGGGTATATCTGCGATCTCCCATCCATTGGTCAAGATTTCTCTTGAACAAGGCCAGCGAGGTGCTCTGCCTCACATGTACCGGGATTTTGTTCCACAGCATAGGGAGTCTTTGGGTGATGAATCTATCCCTCCAGCACGTCCTATTAATAGCCGTGTCGAGGTTTAAGTCTCCCACCCTTGTGGCTCTGATGGATCTAGATTTTTGAGGTGAAGCATATTCATCAAATCTGGGTTTGACATGGCCTTGTATGTTAGGCAAAGGTCACCTCTGAGCAAGCGGTGGCGACTGAATAGAGCTGGAGTTCTTTCAGTCGGGCAGCATAGGATAGATTTTTGAGACCCTTTATCCTTTTGGTGAGGAACTTTTGTGGCCTCTCCAGCTGCTGCAAGTGTCGGGTCAGATACATTCCGAATGGGGCATTGTACTCAATCATTGGTCTGATGAGTGATGAGTAAAGGGAGACTATAACCTCCCTTGATCTAGATGAGAATCCCTTCATGATAAGGTGGGCAATGTAGAAGGTCTTCCTAACTACTTTAGCTACATGGGTGTCGAATGACAGACTACTATCAACCTGGGTCCCCAGGTCCCTGATAACTTCTTCTGTGCTCAGTGGATTGCCACCTATTTGGTAGCTAGGGTAACCTTGTTTTTCCCGAAGGGTATGACTATGCATTTTTGGCATTTAACTTTAGGCCGTGGCTCTGGCACCAGTTATCCGTTTCTGTGAGACCCTTCTGAAGGATATCTGTGTCAGATGTGTTTTCTACTATGGCGCCCAGTTTGCAGTCATCTGCAAACTTTGTCAGCCATAACCCTCCTGTGTTTGCTTGTACTTCGGAAAAGTAGATGCCAAACAAGAGTGGGCCCAGGACTGAGCCCTGTGGGACACCACTTGTGACAGGCTTTGAGTCTGACATGGCGCCAGCAACTCTGACCCTATGGGTTCTGTCACTCAGCCAGTTTGCAACCCATCTTGTGATGTATGGGTTAACATTTAAGCTGATGAGTTTTTCAATGATACCCGAGTGGGGTATTGTATCAAGGCCTTAGCCAGATCGAGGTAGGCTGTATGGACTGCCTTTCCCTCATCAATGGCTTTGGTGACTGTTTCGAAAAAGTCAACCAAGTTTAAAAGGCATGATCTGCCTTTGACAAAGCCAAACTGGGTTGGATCCAAAGTCTGCAAATTCCCTATGTCTTTATTTATGAGGTCCATTATGATCCTCTCCATGGCTTTGCAGATAAGGCTTGTCAAGCTAATGGGCCGGTAATTTCCAGGGTCGGTGGAGGCACCGCCTTTGTGAAGTGGGACCACAGTTGCAGTGTGCCACTCCCTGGGTACGTATCCAGAGGTAAGACTTTGATTAAACAGCTGTCCTAGCTGTGGGTTTAATTCCTCATTGAGTTCGTGGAGCACACAGCCGGGGACACCATCAGGTCCCATGGATGCTGTGTTTTTTGCTTTGGAGAGAGCAGGATTCACTTGGGGGCTGGAGATGTTTGGGGGCTGCAATCGTTTGGTATAGATATCTCTCCTTTGGGGAGGGGAGAAGTTTGCACTGAACCTGTCAGCCAGTATGTTGGCAATGTCTGTAGGATCAGTAATCTTCACATCATTTTGAACTAGTTCTGAGCATATCTGGGAGTTTCCTCCTAGGTTTCTAACATAGCTAAAGAAGGCCTTATGATTGTCTTTTGAGTCTTTAGCTATTTTTCTCTCGAAATTTGCTTTGGATGATTTTATGAGAGCTCTTAGTTTTTACTTATAGTGATCAAGGGTGTCTTACCTTTTAAGGATTTTGCTCTATCTTGTAGTAGCTTCCTCCTTTTGTTGTAGAGTTTGTTTATGGCTGGGGTCCACCAGACTGGACGCTTGCCTTTGGTACAAAGAGTCTTTGTTTTGCTTGGGATTGCCTTATCCATGCAGTCCTGCAGGTGCTGGTAGAAGGCATTTGTAAGTGATTCAGCGGCTTGAGTACTGTTTTCCGCTGGCTCGGGGCCTTAAAGGAGACCACACTAGTCTTTAGAAGTGTGAAGTCGGCTTTTGAGAAGTTCTTTACTGTGGTCTTTTTATTTCAGGTGGGGTGGGATGAGGACCTCCAGCGAGATTAGTTTGTGATCTGATCTCACCAGTGAGGGGTATACTTCGGTGTTGAACATTGTGCTCCCATGTTCGTGATGATGAGATCAAGTATGTTATCTCCTCTTGTGGGAATGGTGACTAGTTGTTCCATGGCATTTGAGTTTATGAATTCCAGGAACTTTTGGGCTAGGGTGTTTGGGCTTGAGTAGTGTTCCCAGTCTATATTTGGGTAATTGAAGTCACCTAGTATGATGGTGTTTGGTGATACATTTATCCCCTCTAGTGTTTTCAGGAAGGCCATGTGAGGTTCCTGAGTTTGTGAGGGTGGCCTGTAACATGCTACAATTTGCAGAGCAGTCTTGCCTACAGTTAATTGCACCTGGATGGTTTCCGATGCATCATGCGTTGCCACCAGTCTTGAGGTGTGGGTGTCCTTGATGAATATGGATACCCCCCCTCCTTTCTTGGTATTTTCCTGATTTTGGGGCCGGAACGCATGATATGAGGTAAAACCTGATAGCGCTGGGGTGCTCTCAGGAGCCTTGAACCAGGTTTCTGTCACAGCACAGACATCGATGTTCTCCATACTGAGAAGGGCCTCGAAAAGTGCGTGCATTTTGAGATTTAGACTTCTGGCATTGAGCAGCATTACCCTTAGTTTTTTTCCTTTTGTGTTCTAGGGTGGTAGGTTTAGAATTTGAGCCTTGCCTAAAAAGGCACTATGGGGGTGGCAAGAGCCTTTGCCAATATCCGGAATCCCAGGGGTGACAGGTGCAAGCCGTCCCTTGCGAAGCAGCGTGGCTTGTCCAGCATGTCATCCCAGGCAGACAGATACTGGATCCCCTTTGAATGACACCAGTGTTTAAGCCAATTGTTAAAGCTGATCATCTTATCTCTGTATTGTGGCATCATTCTTGGTGAAGGTAGGATACTGCTCAAGGTCAGGGTCATACCTGCCTGGGCTACATAATCATAGTATTAGAAACCCAAAAGACATGCAGAGATAAAAAAAAGGTCTGAATGGACAGGTGACAAAATCAGCAAGCAAAGGAGCATAGTATTGCTGGAACTGAATTTGCCCACAAGTCTTGGTAAGTACCTTCACAAGGTGGAATGAGTTTTTTTATATAGCATGTATCATGGACAAAAGTAGGTTAAAATATTAAAAAGACACCTGAGTATACAAGTCCCAGGATAAAAAAGTGCGCAATCCCAGTAGGTGCACTGGTGCCAGGACTGGAAAAAAAGGAAAATGTAGACTCCTCAAAACATGGAAACATTTCTACAATGTGGTTTGGCCAGGAGCATGGTTAGGATGCCTCCCCCCACCCCCCAATGTAGAAGGAAGCAGTAGTCCACAAAAAACACAAAAACTGACAGGCCACAAAAGATACATAAAAATGACAGAGTGAACTAGTGAGGATAACAAAGAAATTATGTATTGTTACTATTATGCAAGAAGCCCAGAATTTCTGGATAGAAGATATACAAAAAATGAATAGAGAAATCAGAGGAAAGAAAAATATTTGTGCAAGAAAACTGTCACAAGCTTCAAATGAAAATTTGTGTTCATTAATACAACATATTCATGGAAAACAAAAGAAACCTTGGGCCATTTGGAAAAAGACGTGACTGAGGAAGTACAAAAATATAAAGAATGAACCTAGACATTTTTGAAAGATATAAAAAAGTAATGTGGACATGGTAAAGACAGAGCCCTATTATGGTGCAGCATTTATACAAAGGAGAAAGTCAAACTAGTCAATTAAAAAAAAAAGCAGCTCCAAAAATATTTGAATAGAATTACAGGAAAAGGTACACAGATATGAAAAATTTCACAATACAAAAAATAAGATCACAAAGGGGAATGTAGAATAGAAGATTAGTAAAGTAGACATTAAACAAATAGAAGCTGAAGTTATGGAACACTTGGGGAATGAAGGATTAAGTGTAGAAAGTCTAACACAAGTTATGTTGTAGCATGATGGGACAATGAGCCCCCAAAGTAAGGAGGAACAGGTGGAATGGGAGACATCTGAAGAAGAAATATGGACATGTGAAATAAAAAAAGATTTAATTTTGTGCAATATTTATGCAAAGAAAAAAGCAAAACTATTCAATACAAAAAAGCAGTACCAAAGATATTTGAAGAGAAATATAGGCAAAGGCATCCATATATGGAAAATTTTCCAATACAAAAAAGTAAGAAAAGAAGATTAGTAATGGAGACATTAAAGAAATAGAAAATGAAGTTATGGATTGCCTGTGAAGTAAAGTAATTAGCGCAGAAAATCAAACTCTGGTAACATCACAGCACGCTAGAACAATGAGTCGCCAAAATTAATGAGAAACCGGTGGAATGAGAAGCATGTGATCAGTTGCCGTATGCCGTATGAAAATACTTTTGAGTCTTCAGCAAGAAAACAGTAAAAAATTTCAGCTGGAGTTGCACAGCAAGGGAAGGAGCAGGAAATGGTTGCAGCTCTGATGCAGTCAATGGTGTAGAGTGATAAATCAGTGAGTTCCCATATGAAACAGGAGTGAATGACGCAGGATGAAGCTGAAGAGAATATGTCATGAGAAGATGTACTAGCACTTTCTGTTGAATGCCTTCAGGAAACAGAGAACAAAGAATGTGCCCTTAGTTTAGAAGAAAATACTCTAAGGAAAGAGTTGCTTGATTTAATAGATATGGGTAGACGGATTAAGATCAATGAAAGAAATAAATTACACAAAGTCAATAAGACCCAAAATGTTAGAAGTTTCATAGAACAAATGAACACAGTAATCAAGTCTGTTCACAGAAACTCGTGTGATATAACAGAGGTAAATAGGATGCATTATTGTGCAGCTAAATTAATAATAGATAAAGTCTTACCAAAAAACACAGGGCAATAAGGGAAATTAAGGGAAGAAATCGAATGCTATAATGGAAGTATCAAATGGAGAAAACTATAAAGCAATTAAGATAAGAATTGTCACTGTTAGAAGAGTACAGAAGAGGAACAGATGAACAAAAATACTTAGAAAGACAGATATGATAAAAGCAACATGCAGTATCAGAACAGACCAGAATCTATCATACACTATTGCAGATAATAACCTGAAGATATCGGCGCAGGCAGAAAAACTTAGAAGATATGCAAATAAACATAAAAGGAAAGTGCAAAATAAGCAGTTCGTTGATGAACAAAAATGCTTCATCAATAATTGGTTAACAAGGCAAAAGGAATAGAAATACCAACAAAAAAAGAAGAAATAGACACATTTTGGAGAAATATCTATGAAGACCTTGTGGAACATAACAAAGATAAATGGACAGAATAACTAAAATAAAAAGTAAGAAGTTGAAATGTACAGGATATGAAATGGGATGAAATCACAGCCAGAGAAATTGGAAAAAATGAAGAAAAGCTCCTAAATGGAAAACCCAAAACTTCTGGCTAAAAGTATTAACGTCTTTACATGAAGATTTAGCCCTGTGTAAGAACTATTTATATGCTAATCCCAAACAGGCACCAACCTGGGTAACAACAGAAAAAATGATACTCCTCCTTAAGAGGGAACCTACAAGCTATCTAAAAACTATAGAGCAATAACTTGCCTTTCCACAATGTATAAGCTATACACTGGAACTGATGTCAACAGAGTTTATTGTCATTTAGAATAAAACTCAATCATGGCAATAGAACAAGGGAATAAAAGAAAGTCATATGGAACAAATGATCATTTGATGTTAAATAAAGTCATACTGGAGAATTGGAAAAAGGGGAAGAATATAGCTATGGCATGGATAGACTACAGAAAAGCATTTGATAGCATCCCACATTCATAGTTAAATGAGTGCTTGCAAATGTATAAGATGCACCCTATACTGATAGATTCACATTACAATGACCATGAAACAGTTGCAAAGCACTCATCAGCTAAGCCATGTTAAAGGACAATGTATTATCCCAGGGTTAAAAAGTCAAAGGTGGATATTTCAGGATGACTCTTGGTCACTGCTGCTGTTTATTTTCGTACCGTTAACCAATTAAACTATCTACTTAACAGATTAGGTCATGGTTACAAAATGGCTCCCAGAAAACAACAGAGTATAAAGACTTCTCATCTTCTTTTGGGGATGATTTAAAAATGCATAATTCATCACATGAGGAACTGAAAGCACAACTGCAAGTGGTCAAAACCTTCTCAGGTGATACAAGAATGTAATTTGGTCTTGCTAAATGTGCAAAAGCAACATTTAAAGCAGGAAAGCTACAACACCAAGAAAGTATCAGTCTGTAACAGAAATGTGATATAAAGGAACTTGAGCAGGAGGAAGTATATAAATATTTTGATATTGATGAAGGCTCGACAATAAACTATGAATAAATGTGAATAAAACTTAGTAAGGAATATTTTAGGTGACTAAAATTAATACTGAAAATAGTCCTGACATCTAAGAACAAAGTTCAAGCTATAAACCAGTTTACTATCCCTGTTCTAACTTACAATTTTGTGATTACTGACTGTCCCCAAAAGGTATTGGATCAGTCAAACAGGAAAACAAGAAAAATGCTTCAAACATATCTAATGAATTTTAAAAATCAATGTATACCAAGATTATATATTCTTCATCCTGAAGGAGGAATGGGCCTCCTCAAAACTGATTGCATGTATAGATCTGCAGTCATAGGACTGCATGCATATCTGCTGACCTCACAAGTTCCAAATATAGTGAAAGTTTAAAAAAAATGAGAACAAGTCTAAGATGGCTTCCCTGCTTAGCTCAGCAAAAGCACATTAGTGTCAAGCAGGAATGCAAATCAAACCAGAAGTAAACAAACATCATGCAGCAAATGAATGTGCCAAAAAGCAAATGAAAGAATCTAAGTTAAAGGATTGGATGAAAAGGCAAGAAATATGGAAAAGGAATAAATATAGTTGCAAGTACAGAAACCTCCTGTAACTACCTCATGTCAATTAGGAGCTGATGCATGAATGGTTAATGAGAGGTGAATGTAAATCAAAAGATGAAAGGTTAATCTTAGCTGCCAGGGACAGTAGACTACGCACACGTTAGTTTACAAAGTCCATTGAACATGTCAGAGAAAAAGACAAATTGAGGTTTTGTAAAACCAAATTGGAAGCAGTCACACATCTTGTTGCTCGGTGTCATGCACTAAAGGCAGTGGGCCTGTGTACTGAAAGACATAATAATATGGCAAGACTGTTGCACCATGGATAATGCAGCCATTACAATACTGAAGTAGCTGAGAAGCACTGGAAATATGAGCCGCAAAGCATTATAGAAAACAATGAAGATTATATCGCATGGGATTACCCATTAGCAAAAGTTCAAAAAAACAGACATGAGAGAACCTGGTATAGTAGGCCATGAAAAGAAGAAAAAAGTAGCATTGATCACTGAAATTGCTACACCCAGTGATTATAGTGTCTTACATACAGAGCGACACAAAGTCATAAAATACCAGAATTTGCAGGTAGAAATGAGGACAATGTGGAAGAAGGATACCCAGACAGTTCCAATAGTAGTAGGAGCAATGGGCCTTATAAAAAAATAATTTACAGTTTTATTTAGATATGATATGGATGCATGTAACTCTGTATGAATAGCTGAAGAAGTCAGTTCTGGGCACTTTGCGGGTGCTGCGAAGAGCACTTTTGGCTAGCATCAAATATTGAAACAATACTAATTTCTTGAATTTTAATCATACTTTGACTTAGGAATGGGGTCTGTCATGGTATTAGAAACAAAATAAATAATGTAGCAGCCGATAACTTGAGGACTGAAGGACTGAAATTTAATAAAATCACAAGCAACAAAATATCCAACAAACAATCTCCTTAAGCGCTTTTCGTCCAGCACAGTGGCCGGACTTCTTCAGATAATAAGATACATTTGAATCACTGTTTAAAAATGTTTAAAAAAAATCATGTGACTGAATCTTGTCAGTTATTACTTAATTAGGTAAATGAATGCACACCTCAAAGTAGAATCTTAACCCTGACCCACCTGAACTAAATTCAATGTTCACATAAAAAAATGTTCACATAAAAAGAAAGTAAAAACACCCCTTATACTATTCAAATCATGAATATGTAAAAAGCTAGAAATGCAGTGTGGGACAAACTAAGTTGTCCCGGTCCCTCGAGTAAGGGGGTAAAGGGGTGTGGGGAGGGTATAGTGGTAGTAAGGAAGGTAAGGATGGTAGTTGGTTAGAATAGTGGGTTTGTGGTGGTGAAAGGGTTAAGGAGAGAGGGAGATGTAAAAGGAAGTGAGGTAGGAGTAGGTGGAACCTCTAACAGTACTAAGGGTTTGGGATTAAAGGAAGTAGGCACATTTGGCGTAAGTTGGTGGAGTGACAACTAGCTTACGTCCAGATGACCGGTAGGTATCGTGGATGAAGGTAGGCCTTAGATGGTGGGGAGAGAAGGGGTTAGGTGGTCTGGGTCAGTCCCCTCTTTGGTGTTTTCTAGAGGTTAATTTAAGCGGGGCTGGAGTCTGGAAATATAGTTTGAGCTTACTGGTAGGAAAGGGTGATAGAGTACTGTGTGTGTGTGTGTGTGTGTGTGTGTGTGTGTGTGTGTGTGTGTGTGTGTGTGTGTGTGTGTGTGTGTGTGTGTGTGTGTGTGTGTGTGTGTATGTGAATGGTTGGGGTGTGGGCAAAAAAAAATGTATATATATAGATATAATGAAGTGGCTGGGAGTAGTGCTAGGCTTACCTGTGTGTGTTGAAGTTTTTTCTTTGCTCCCTGTCATCCGCCGGTATCCTGGGGATTCATCGGGCCTTGTTTCAGTGGGGCCATGTGGTTGAGTGACATCCATGGGGGGAGGCTGGGCCTGTCGTTAGCTCCATCAGGTAGTAGGCCATCGGTGCCATGCGTTCGAGGTATATAAAAAAAAAAAAAAAAAAAAAAGAAAAAAAGAAGGCATTCTCCTGGTGGTCATGGTAGGCAAAGGGGGGGGGGTCCATCGGTGTAATCCGGTCCCAGTTAAGTTTGGGCATAGAGCTGGATCATCCCCTCGTGCTCCCTGGTGGGTTTGTGGGCTGGTTGTGTCCATTTCTGGGGTAAATGTTCTCCCGGTGGTCGTGGTAGGTGGTAGCATTGGGGTATAGTGGTGGATCAGCTCCTCAGGGGTCCATCGTGCGTCTGGCTTCATTTTTGTTGATGATAGTGATGGATTTTCTGTTTGTGCTCCCTGGGGCGTTCGTGGTTGTCAGTTTGTCTTTGCCGGTTTCCCTTCTGGATGGTGTCGCGGTCGTCCGGGTGTCCCTTCATTCTGGGAATCGGTGGTGGTGGTGGAATATCTTCTCTCTGGTGGGTTTGTGGGCCGCTGTATCCGTAGTCGCTATCCCGGTGGTTGTGGCAGCATTCGGAGGTCCATCATCCTTCTTCATTGGTGGCATAGTGGTGGTTTGTGGTTCGTGCTCCCTGGTGGGTTCATGGGTGTCAGTCAGTCTTCTTCGGTCCTTCCATCTTCAGGATGGCAATGCGGCCGATCGGGTGTCCCTCCGTTCTGGATTTCGGTTGTGGTGGTGGTGAAATGGCTTCTCCATCCTCCCTGGTGGTGTAGTGGGTTGCTGCTGCCATTCTTTCGGCCGTTAGGTCCTAGCGCCGGTTCACGCATGCACACTGCGTTGATTAGCCATTACCTATATGGAGGATCGTGCTGGGAGGGAAGGTAAGTGTTTTTAGGCTTGTTTGTGTGAATGGTGTTGGGATTGGGTGGCTGATTGATAGGGAGATAGTTAGAGGGACTTAATTAAACATTTATTTATTTATTTTTTCCATAGATACATAGGGGAGGGATATTGATAGAGGATATGCTAGAGTAGGAAGGGGTACTAATGGTAGGAGGTGTGGCTGGCAGGATGGGTGAAGGGTGACGGTGGGCTGGCAGAGGTAAGTTAAGGTGTGGGGGCAAGGCAATACTAGGGGTTGGGGGGGAGTAGGGCAGTCGGGCTTATAGAATAGTGCTAATATTTTGTTTCTCTTTTACAGATGGTCAAATTACCAGAGCTAAGGCAGAGGTGGCAAGCAATTGTGGCCCAAGTGGAGGAGCTGTTCCAGGAGGCGGCAACATCGGAGGTGGTACAGGAACCTGAATAGACCCCAGGTCAGAAGAGGTGACACACAGCGGTGAGAACCCCAGCCAGGGGGAAAAAGCAACAGGCATCGCAGCAGGTGATAGCAGTGGAGACACTGGTTCCCAGCACATCGCAAGACGAAGGTTCAGGTAATGGTTTTATTATGGCAGCATTGTTGGGGGAGCTAGGTGCTGAGGACTGTGGGTTGGGGAGGGATGATGACTTGTCAGTTGGGGATCTCGGGGGCGGTGTGCAAGGGATAGAGGAGGCACAGAGGCAGCTAGCACAGGGTGCAAGGGACCCAGTTAGAGACGCGATGGGGGGGCAATGGGTTCCGGGGACAGTTCAGGCTTGGGCTCGGAGGTAGGCTCTGATTTTGGGCTGTGGTCTGGGGACTGGTTGGCTACCCAATCTTTGGGGCAGAGGACAGGAGCAGTTATTCTGACTCCTCACATTTTGGGTCCGGTTAAGGAAAAAATTTGGAAAGGGGAGTATGTGGATTTGTTTGAGCTGATCCATGTGGAAGGGGTCCAACAGCTAGTGTAAGTAGAGTCCTCTAACAGTAAGGACTTGTTAGCAGCCTTAGCAGCATTGGGAAGGTAGAGGGTAGGTAAGCTTCACCCTAGGACATGGGATAATTGGGTGGTTGGCTTTATTTATTTTATGGCAGTGCAGCTGAAGAAGGACTGGTCCTTGGCTCTGCCGCTGCTAGGCTCTTTCCTTACCATTCATGAGATGCAGCGGTTAAGGCTGGGTAATGCGTGGCTCTGGTATGATCAGCGTTTCCGCAAATGGAAGGCTGTGTACCAGTCACTTCATTGGGAGGTGCGTCACCCAGATCTATGGTAGGCTACGATGATTGATAGTTACGGGGGCTTTAACAGAAGGTTGAGTGGGCCGGAAGCAGTGGGTGTGTGTTGGTCATTTAATAGTGGCTCCTGTTCATGGGTGGGGTGCAAATTTGCCCATGTTTGTTCAAGATGTGGAGGGGGTCACATTCGGCCACTAGCTGTGGTCGGCAGGATTTGTCCTGGAACTCCAAAATTATGGGTCATGAGGGTGGATTTGGTGGGCAAGGCTTTCAGCCAGCCCGGGGGAGGGGTAATTTCGTGGGTCCCAGGGATTTGGACTCAGGTTCTTTAGAGGCAATAGAGGGACGGACGCCATTCCCTATTAAGGTGGAGGTTCTCTGGAGTATGCTTCATCGGTTTCCTGGCTTAGCCATCAAAGAGGAGATAACACAGGGTTTTCAAGGGGGATTTCCTATTAAGTCCACTGTGGGAAGGGTTGGGGGGGGGGTTGCAAGAATTTATGATCTGTTCAAGGTAAAGAGGACATCTTGGAGGCTTTACTGGAGAAAGAGAGTAGGGCGGGGCGGTTATTGGGTCCTTTTGACAGTCCGCCTTTTAGTGCTTACAGGGTGCCGCCTTTAGGGTTGGTGCCAAAGAAGGGAGAAGGGGAATTCAGAGTGATACATCACTTGTCTTATCCGGAAGGGAATTCAGTAAATGGTTTTATTGCAGAAGAGGAGGTTAGGGTGCATTACGCTTCCTTAGATGATGCAGTGAAAGTGATTAGGGAATTTAGGGAGCAATGGTTGGTTAAGGTCGACATTGAGTCGGCTTTTCGATTGTTGCTTATTAGGAGTGAGGATTGGCCACTATTGGGGATGCAGGTAGGAGATAAGTACTACTTTGATAAAGCTATGCCTATGGGTTGTTCAGTGGCATGTGCGACTTTTGAGAAGTTCAGTACAGTATTGCATTAGATTTGGCAGCAGAAAGTGGGGACTCAAAAGGCAGTGCATTATTTAGATGATTTTTTGTTGGTGGGCGAAGGAAGGGTAGGAGCACAGGAGGGTTTACGGGAGTTTACGATTATGTGTGAGGAGTTAGGGGTACCATTGGCTCAGCATAAGATGGAGGGTCTGGCAAGGGCATTAGAATTTCTTGGATTAACAGTTGATGTGGAGTGGGGACTGTTTTGTATACCAGAGAATAAAATAGAGAAGCTGTGGTCGGCGATACATGCGGTGTTGGGTAAGTATAAGATTCGGATTAATTCAGCTATGGAGTTGCTTGGGCTTTTGAATTTTGCCTGTCGAGCAGTACACCCAGGGCGAGCTTTTTGCAGGTCACTGGCATACTTGCTGAAAGGGGTTAAGAGCAAACACCATTGGGTTAGGGTAACCCAACTGGTGCGGGAGGACTTGGGGTTTTTGCAACAATTTAATGGGATATCTTTTTGGCAGTCAGACTGGGTGGGGCAGGAGGAACTTCAGTTGTTTATGGATGCAGCTGGGGGTGCTGGCATGGGGGTCTATTTCAGGGGTCGGTGGTTTGCGGCTGAATAGCCTCGGCATTGGGAGGAGGTATGGAAGCGGGATGTGGCCTTTTTGGAATTGATGCCTATATGGGCAGCTTCAGTGGTGTGGAAGGAGCAATTGAGGGGCAAACGGGTAGTTTTTCACTCTGACAATATGGCTGTATTGACGGTATTGCAATAGAAGACAGCTAAGTTGGGCTTGCTATTGTTGGTATTACGTAAATTGGTTTTGCAGAGCCTCCTAATAAATTTTTCTTTTACAGGAGTGCATGTGCCTGGCGTAAGGAATGAGATTGCTGATAGCTTGTCCCGATTTCAGTTTTGCAGGTTTCGAGGGTTGGTACCATGGGCGGAGGAGGTGCCAGAAATCCTGCCAGAGGAGGTGTGGAATCTTAGGTCGATGTAGCCAGGTGATTGGTATGGCATTCCTGGGCCCCTTCTACAAGGAAGGCGTATGGTAGGGCTCTTTCTGATTTTAATCAGTTTATTTTGCAACTGCCAGAGGAGGAAGGGGTATGGTATGAGAAATGACTACTGCAATATGTAGCTCATGCTTGGGGGTTAGGCAGGGCTTTGCAGACGGTTAAGGTGGATTTGGCTGTGATTAGCATTTTTGCTAAGGCAGCAGGGTTGCAGGATTTCACTAAGTCTTGGACATTAGAGCATATGTTGAGGGGTTGGGGGAGAATGGTGGTGGAACGTAAGGATATTCGATGGCCACTTATGAGGGTTATATTGAAAGTTTTGTTGAAAGGGTTAGGTTTGTTGAAAAAGGGGTCTATGGATTATTTTATGTGGGGTACATTATGTACATGGTTATATTTAGGCACTTTTCGTATTTCGGAGTTGTTAGGCTTGTTATGTTGGAAGGATGTCATTATAGGGGAGGGCGAGGTTACTAATGCATTAAGGAGGAGTAAGACAGATCAGTTGGGTAGGGGATGTGTGGTGATGCTTAAAGCTGACAAGAATCCTTGCATTTGTCCAGTAATATGGGCAAAGATTTTGTGAGGAGGTGAAAGGGGAGTGTGGGTCAGTTAATTTTTTGTTCAGTGGATGGGAAGGTGGTGTTGAGTAGTAGATTTATACTTTTGGTGAGGAAGGATTTACGTTGTATGGGATTTCCAGTAGAGAGGTTTGCAACTCACTCATTCAGGATAGGTAGGGCTTCAGATTTAGCTAGAGAGGGTAGTTCTATTGAATTGATTAAAAGAGTGGGGAGGTGGTCTTCAAATGCATATTTGTCTTATATTAGAGAAGTTGTGGTCTGATTAATTTTTCTTCATTTCTTTTAGGGAAGCACATTATCATCTTGGGGTATATGTTCATCCACTGGGCAGAGAAGGGTGCTTTAGTTAGGGATGATGGGGTAAATTTGGATTTAGTGCATTTAGGGTGGTCAGTGTCCTGGCATGGTGTTAGGGGGCTTAGGTGGGATGGGTTGTTACTTGAATTTGAAAGGGCTAAACTGAAGGTGGGTTGTCCTTGTATACTAGTCATTCATTTAGTGGGCAATGACTTGGGCATTGTTTCTAAAAAACAATTGGTGGACATTATGCTGCGTGATTTGATGAGATTACAGGCATTGTATCCGGGTATGGAAATTGTGTGGTCAGAGTTGATTCCGCATTTGTGTTGGAGGGTTGCACATAGTTATAAGGCGATTGAAAGGGTTAGAAGGTGTGTTAATCAAAAGTTGGCTAGGCAATTAAGGATTTTGGGGATGCATACAATTGACCATAGAGATTTTGGGGATGGGGAGGAGTCTTGGTATCGAACAGAAGGAGTACACCTTAATGACGTGGGTCTGGATCTTTTTGACTTGCATCTGAAACTCTTTTTAGAGAATATGACTGTGGCTAGGGTTTAGGAGGGGGAACAGCTTGGGATCAGGCTGGTGGCAGAGAAGAGGGACAGGATTGTCCTCTTCTGTTCCCCCTCTAAAGAAGATGGTTATTGGTTTATGGTTTGGTATGGTGGTGAGGTGAGTAGGTACGCTGCCTCTTTATGTGGGTGAGTAGGTACGCTGCCCTGGTGGAGAAGGTATCAGGGTGAGTTGGTACGCTGCCTTGAGGTAAAGTTCATCCAGGATGAGTGGTGATGCTGCCCAGAGATCATCGTTGCTGAAGAAGATAAGTATTGTTATTTTTTGTGTACATAGTTCATTGTATAATACAGTTTAATAAAAGGACGTCAAATGTCTTTATGTGTGTAGTGTGCTCATTTAAAGGGAGGATGAGATAAATGCAGTTTGGGACAAACTAAGTTGTCTCGGTCCTTTGAGTAAGGGGGTAAAGGGGTGTGGGGAGTGTATAGTGATAGAAAGGAAGGTAAGGATTGTAGTTGGTTAGGATAGTGGGTTTGTGGTGGTGAAAGGGTTAAGGAGAGAGGGAGATGTAAAAGGAAGTCAGGTAGGAGTAGGTGGGACTTCTGAAAGGGTTTGGGATTAAAGGAAGTAGGCACATTTGGCGTGAGTTGGTGGCCCTCCCACCCTCCTCTTTTATATATGGATGGAAGAGGTGGGCAATTTGAGGTGGAGAAGATGGACAGGATTGTCCTCTTCTGTTCCTCCTCTAAAGAAGGTGGTTATTGGTTTATGGTTTGGTATGGTGGTGAGGTGAGTAGGTGCGCTGCTTCTTTATGTGGGTGAGTAGGTACGCTGCCCCGGTGGAGAAGGTATCAGGGTGAGTTGGTACACTGCCTTGAGGGAATGTTTGTCCAGGATAAGTGGTGATGCTGCCTAGAGATCATCATTGCTGAAGAAGATAATTAATGTTGGTTTTTGTGTACATAGTTCATTGTATAATCCAGTTTAATAAAACGTCATCAAATGTCTTTATGTGTGTAATGTGGTCATTTAAAGGGGGGACGGGACAACTAAAGTTCAACTTAATCACATTAAATAGACTAGGTAGATGTACTACATTTTTTCTTAAGTAAACTACAGAGCTTGTATACAAACACAGTTCTTATACATAAACTTTATTAAATGTTTGCTAGGTTATCTCCACATACTTTTCAATTTTAAATATGGAAGAACAGATCATGTTTCATTAAGCCCTGGATATTGGTGGGCATTAACTGGAAGTTGCCACAACAATTCCATTTGTTTTAATAGTAATGAAACAGGCCCCCCATGTATGTCTTGGGTAATTTTGCTGATAATTCTAAATTTAAACTTATGGTTAGGTAGGTTTTCTATATGTCTAGCCAGAGCGTTTTCTGTTTTCCTTTTCCTAATACAATACAGATGTTCATATATTCTCTCTTTTAACTTTCTATCTGTTTTTTCAATATAGAAAATGGGACAGGAATCGCACTGGGCTAGATATGCAACCATTTTAGTGTTACAGTTATATCTTCCTTTAACTGAATACTTTTTGCTTCTAATAATAAATTTCTGTCCTGTTGTAATAAATGTACAATAGTTACAACTTTCGCATTTGTACATACCTGGATTTCATGTCACGTTAATAATGCAAGTTTCCATTAGGTTCTTCAAATTATTACTCCTCCTATAAATAATTGTTGGCTTATGTCCAACCTTATTAACAATGTCATTGTCATTTATAAGGAGGTTCCAGTTTTTATTAATGATTTTCTTTAATTCTAAAGTATCAGTACTGAATGTCACAACAAAACTCATTTTGTATGTGTGACAAGATTCAACAGTGTGTGTTACTTTGCTCAAAGTTGGTAAAAAAAAGTTTTCTTGTGTAGTTGGAACTTCTACTGGGGTAGTAATGTTAGACCTAAATATACTTAGCATAGGTTTATAAAAACCTGTTTGTCATTTGTAAGTGACTTCTGGCACTAAATCCTTAGTAAGGGAGTCAGGGGATCCCCTTTGTGAAAACATTTGGGTTAGATGTTCGCATGCTACATAAAAATCATTGTCGGTAGTGACCATTCTGGCTGCTGTGATGCACTGCCCTTTCACTACCGACCTTTTCAGACTAAATGGATGTGCACTTGTATAGTGTAAAAATGAGTTGCAATAAGTTACTTTCTGATGTATAGATGCTATATAGCAATCAAGTTCAAGATCTTTCTTCAGTTGTACCTCCAAGTAGGCTATTTTGTTGTTACTAACATTTGATGTAAACCTTAGGAAATTAGTGTTGTTATTCATTTCTTGTAGTATCACGGTAGCTGTAGTTTCATTACATTTTAACACTATAAAAATATCATCTAAAAAACTCGTATAGTGTTCCAATAAATTCATAATACTGGGGTTACTAAATACATAAGTATGTTTCCAATGTTCCATCACCATGTTGGTGAAGCTCGCACCACATGGTGAGCCCATTGCTACCCCTACTTGTAAGTAAATTGTGTCATTGAATAAAATAAAGTTGTTAGTTAATATTATATTCAATAGTTCTTCTACTATTCTTAGTTCATTATCTGGAGCTTCAAGTCTTCTCATTCTAGCTAGTACAAATTCCACACCTTTGTCGTGTGGAATTGAACTATAAAGGTCACATACATCTACTGTAAGGAAGTTATTTTCCTTAATAAACTCGAGTTTGTTAATCTCTGCTAAAAGGACCAGGAATCTCAGCTAATTTGTTGTTCCTGAAGGATATATTTTTTTAGTATGGAATCAACAATTTTTATACTAGCATATGTAATGGACTGGTGTGCATCCACAAGTGCTCACATAGGGGGGTCAAGTATGTTCTTATGAATTTTTGGCACTCCAAAAATTCTAGGAATTTTGGGAAATAACATTGTTAAGTAGTTTAAAGCACTCATATCTATATGTGCCTCCATAAACATGTCATTTAAATACATGTTAATTTTATGGTAAGCTGAGTGTAATTCATTCTTACTAACTTTTTTATATGTGTTACTACTTAGAACGGTGTTCATTCTAGTTATGTATTCATCATTGTGTCTAAGAACTAAACCTCCCCCCTTGTCCAGTTTCATCATTCTAATAGGTTTACTCCTGAAGTCATTTAATACCTCCCATTCAGTTGCAGTCAGATTACTTTGTCTTTTACTATTGTTGTTTAACAAAGTTCTAATATCAAGTTCACAAATCTGATCGAAGACACGCAAGGTTGGATGAATAGGAGGATTATAAATACTAGGAATATGTAACTCTCTTTGGGAAAAGTTATGTCCTTCAGAAACAATAGACAAGTTTAACTTTCTTATAAAACATTTAAAATCTAACAGGGTTTTAGCCAAATCAGAACAAGAAGGAACAAAGGTAAATCCCTTTAAAAACAGCTCCACTGTGTCATTGTCTATCTTAAAGCTAGAAAAATTGTATATCTTAAAATCTCCTGTTTCATTCACAACAATGTTATTTTTAACAACGAGTTGATCTACCTTTTCGTTTTCGCCTTCCCTCTCATATTGTAAGGGTTCTGTTGGTTCACTGACGGCATTTTCTGAGTCTTGCTCCTGACTTGGTGAAAATTCTGTCGGTTAGTTTGTAAAACCTGGGAGTAAGTATTAATCCCTTGGTTAGAATTGTCAGTTAACAGTTTGTTCTGTCAGTATCATTTCTTTCACTATTTCCACCATCTTCTTCCATCTGAGCTGTATAAAGGGCAGGTCTAAATGTCATCATTTCCTGGTTCCGCACGTTATTCAAGCTTCTCTGTCCACTGCTTGCAGCTGATTGTGACAACCAATGGTTTATCCTGTGGGCAATTTCACTGGAAATGACTTACTAGGAGGAAGTCTACCTGAGTTGCATTTTGGCCAATCTTCTATGTGATCTTGTGACTTCTCTCTCTTTCTGAACTATGTGTTGACTAATATCAAGCCATTTGGCAGACATAAGTCTAGAATGCTCTCTCCTTCTTAATTCCTGTTGTCCCACTCATGTGGACCAAGGAAATCATCATATCCCATTCTGTCTCCCGAATATGTGCATTCATGTCACCCATTATTAACACCAAATCATGTTGTCCTACACCTGCTGTCTGAATGCACTCTTTTCCTCACTATCACAAACCTGTATGCTGCCCTATCATCAGGCTGGAATCTGATTACCACAAGTCTGTCACTAAGTCTGATGAGATCCCTCACTGTTTCCTAAAGCTTCGTCCTTACCACAATTCCCACCCCATCTTGCTGAGTAGTAGACTCTGGATCCCAAGCCAAGTGGCTTTGCTGCACTGCTCTTCCATCTTGTATCCTGGATACATAGGATGTCTTGCCTCCTCCTTACTATTTACTTCAAAGCTGCATCCTATCATTGAACCTACATTGAGTGTAGCAATTCTTAGTTCATGTTTGGCTGGTCAATTGGTTTTACATCCAACTTTTTCTCAGCAG
>NC_056735.1:788048203-788114227 GCF_019279795.1 Protopterus annectens
ACAGATACTGGATCACCTTAGAATGACACCAGAATCTTAGCCAGTTGTTGAAGTCAATCATTTTGCCCTTGTACTGCGGTATCATTCAGGGCAATGGCAGAATGCTACTCAAGGCTAGGGTCATACCTGCCTGGGCTACAAGATTGGAGAGCTCTTCCATGTCTCTTTTCATGTAGTCCAGGGAGATACATCTCAGGTCATTCACTACATTAGATGTAGGATTTTGAATGTATGTCTCTGGATTGATGTCGTTTTGGTGTGTTTGTGTTGTGTGTGTGTTTCTTGGAACAGTGATTTTTTTCCCCTGGGAAAAAAAACACTGTTTTAAGACTTTGATGTTTTTGCAGTTCGTGGTTTGAAGTTCGAACTTCAGACATTTCGATGAACTGATATAGACCCTGTGGATAATAAGGTATTAATATTAATTAATAGAGTTTTCCATTTTCTAAAAAATATATATGTAAAAGCCATTTACTTTCCTGAGTAGATAAACGTGAGTTTTTGGGCAAAGTAGTCATGCCTGGAGCAGAGCTGGGACATGGTTCGAGACCATAAAGGTGAATTTTTAAAATAGTAAAAGTGCATAGTCATGAATTCTAATATCTCAAATTTGCGGTTATGGCTTTACGCTACATTACATGCGGTGTTTGGTGCGGATGGAGTCTGGTGTTGTGTGTGGATTTAGGTGGAATTTAAGGTAAGTGAGTGTTGTGTAAGGGTTTTGGGTGGGAGTTTGAGTGTATGTGAATGTGGTTGTAAGTTATAAGCTTGCCCATCTTCTTATTTGCAGTGTAGGTTGTGGCTGTGTGGTGTTATGCTTTTGTGTGTTTTTTTGTTTTGTACTGTGGGTATTGTGGTGTATGTGTGGTGTGGTGTGCTGTGTGTTCGGGATTTCAAATTTCGCTTTTTGGGCTGTCGGTGTTTTGTGGATTTGCCTTTATGGTTTTGAGATACTGAAATTCGAGATTTCAGTATTTCGAGATTATAAAGGGGAAATATATATATATATATATATATATATATATATATATATATATATATATATATATATATATGTGTGTATGTGTGTGTGTGTGTGTGTAGAGGGAAAGTCCCTGCAAATTACAGTATTAACAGTAAATCCCTTAGCTTAAAACCTGTGGTGAGAGATTTGAGAACACAGGTTGATAGCAACTTTAACTTCAATCACATTGTGGTAAGGAAGGCCTTCTATGTTGCACAACTTATAAGTAAAGGCATCACATCCAGAGCTAAGGATGTTATAACGGGTCTATAGTATAACAATGAATGATCAAATGACTGAACATTGTTATATCAAACTAAAAAGTTCTAATTCACAAGACATCGAACAACCAGAACAGAGTTTTTTCCCAGGGAAAAAAAATCGCTGTTCCCAAAAAAAAAAAAAAAAAAGACATTAAAACATTGCATAATAGGTTCATAGGTTCATAGGTTGATACTAGGCTATCTGCCCTAGGGCATTTATAAGCCTAGCCAGAGTGTGTTTGGCTTTCACCACCCTTTTGGATTAGTTGACTGTGCCTCTGTATAGTAGGTCACAGAAGATAGCCCTTTTGAGGTTAGTTTACTGTGCCTCTGTCTAGTAGGGACACAGAAGAGATCCCAGGGGTAAACCTACGATCTCCCATCCACTCGTCAAGATTTCTCTTGAAGAGGGTCATTGATGGACTCTGCCTAACATGGATTGGGATTTTGTTGCAGAGTGAGGGGAGCCTCTGGGATATGAATCTGTCCCTCCAGCATGTCCTATTTATTTCTGTGCTGAGGTTTAAGTCCATGGAGCGGTTAGCTCTAAGGGATTTGGATTTCCTGAGGTGGAGCATGTCCATTAATTCTGGGTTGGACATAGCTTTATACGTCAGGCACAGATCGCCTCTGAGTAGGCGGTAAGCAACTGAGTAGAGCTGGAATTTCTTTAGCCTAACTGCGTAGGGCATCTGTTTGAGTCCCTTGATCCTCTTGATGAGGTACTTTTGGGGTCTTTCCAGTTGCTGCAGGTATTGGGTAAGGTACATCCCAAATGGGGCATTGTATTCAATTATGGGCCTGATGAGTGATGAGTAGAGGGGCACAATGATCTCTCTTGATCTAGATGTGAACCCTTTTGTGATAAGGTGGGCTATATAGAAGGTCTTTCTAACCACTTTGGCAACATGCTTGTCAAAGGAGAGATTGCTATCTACTTGGGCCCCCAAATCCCTAATTACTTCTTCCGTACTTAATGGATTACCACCTATGTGGCAATTTGTGAGCACTTTGTTTTTCCCAAAGGGGGTGACTATGCACTTTTTGGCATTTCCCAGCACTGTCTACTACTTAACCCTAAAAAAACTAAATTGCTCCTCTTTACACCTTCCAGCAAATCTCCCCATATTGAATTTACTATAACATCAAAAGATGGCACACCTATATCACAAGACTCCACTACCAAACTACTAGGCATTACCATTGACAACAACCTGAACTTTGATACCCATATTGACAACACACTTAAAACCATTAACAAGAAAATAGGCTCTCTTTACAGAATCAAACCTTTCCTCACTCCAGAATCTAGAACAACTATCGCCCACTCCCACCTGATCTCACCCCTTCTCTATGCCTCTCCCATATTTACCAACTTATCAAAAAAGAATCTATCAAAACTAGAAATCTCCTACCACAACATAGCCAGATTTGCCACAGGAAACCCCTACAGAACCCACCACTGTACTAATTTAAAACAACTAGGCTGGCTGGAATATAAACAGCAACTAAAAATTAACCAGCTTAGCATAGCCCATCAAATTCTTTATCAACCTGACAAAACCCCTATACTATCCAGTCTAATTCAACCATACCACAACCTAAAGTCCCTGAGATCTGCACACAAACTTCTTATAAACACTGTCAAGTCAAACAACAAGGCCGGAGACTGTCTTTTCTCAAACACTGTTGGAAAATATTGGAACCTGCTTCCCCCTGAACTCTCATCTATTCCCTCAAAGTCTCCCTTTAAAGAGAAACTCAAGCTTTACCTCAAAACACAATGGCTGTGCCCCTGTACTAATCCTGACTAACTTTACTTCTTGTCAGCTGACTTACTTCACCCCTGACTAAGTTCACTTTCTTTTCATCTATTTTCCTTTATCCCTCTCTCTGTACATGTTTATTGTATACTTCATGTTTGTCATGTTCTACAATACTTTGTTCACTCCATCACTTTTGTACCACTTGTTTATTTTTTCAAAAATGTTTTTTAGCCTATTATTATGTTATTATATTTGCATGTAGTTCTTAATAGTTTTTACTTAGTATCATTAAAATTATATAAGCGGAGCTTTTCTCCCCGGGCCTCTACTGAAAATGGACATATATCCAGCTAGACTAGCCCGGTCAACAAATGTAAAATAAAATAAATAAAATAAATAAATTTAGCTTTAGGCCATGGCTCTGGCACCAGTTACCCGTCTCTGTGAGACCCTTTTGGAGGATGCTTGTGTCAGTCGGCGAGTCGATTATGGCACCCAGTTTGCAGTCATCTGCGAACTTGGTCAGCCATAGTCCTCCCATGTTAGCCTGTACCTCAGAGAAATATATATCAAACAAGAGAGGTCCCAGGACTGAGCCTTGTGGGACGCCACTTCTAACTGGTTTAGAGTCTGACACGGCACCTGCAATTCTGACCATGTGGGTTCTATCCCTGAGCCAGTTTGCAACCCATCTTGTGATATAGGGGTTGATATTTAAGCTGGTGAGCTTATGTATGACGCCCGAGTGGGGTATTGTGTCAAAGGCTTTTGCGAGGTCCAGGTATTCTGTGTGGACTACCTTCCCTTCATCTATGGCCTTGTTGACTGTTTCAAAGAAGTCGACCATGTTCAAGAGGCAAGATCTGCCCTTAACAAAGCCGAATTGGGTAGGATCCTGTGTTTGGAGGTTCCCAATGTCTTTGTTTATGAGTTTCATGTTGATACACTCCATAGCTTTGCAGACCAGGCTAATCAGGCTTATAGGGTGATAGTTTCCAGGGTCCCTTGTGGCACCACCTTTGTGGAGTGGGACCACTGTTGCTGTATGCCATTCCTTGGGTACATATCCTGTAGTAAGGCTGAGATTGAACAGTGACTTTATGTGAGGGTTCAGTTCTTCTTGGAGTTCATGTAAGACGCAGCCCGGGACACTGTCTGGTCCCATTGATGCTGTGTTTTTTGCTTTGGAGAGGGCAGCTCTCACCTGTGCATCTGTAATGTCAGGGAGGCTACACTCTGTTGGGATAGACATTTGCTCTTTTGTGGGGGGGGGATTTTGCACTGAACCTGTCTGCCAGGATGTTGGCAATATCTGTGGGTTCAGTGTATTTTTTGTCATTTTGAACTAACTCAGAGCATATCTGGGAGTTGCCACCCAGGTTCCTGACATAACTAAAGAAGGCCTTATGATTATCTTTAGCATCTTGTGCAATTTTTGTTTCGAAGCTGGCCTTAGATGATTTTATGAGGGATCGTAGTTTCTTGCTAGTACTGATCAGAGATGCCTTCCCTTTTTGGGATTTTGCTCTATCATGTAGTAGCTTCCTCCTTCTGTTGTATAGCTTATTTATGGCTGGGGTCCACCAGACAGGTCTCCTGCCTTTGGAGGAATGAGTCTTGGTTTTATGTGGGATAGCACGATCCATGCATTCCTGTAGGTGTCCATAGAAAGTGTTTGTAAAGGATTCTGATGTTTGGGCCATATTTTCCACTGGCCCGGGGGCTTTGAAGGATTCCACCTCGGTTTTGAGAAGTGTGAAGTTTGCTTTTGAGAAGTTCTTCACCGTGGTTTCCTTGGCTGGGGGTGGGGACGGGATATGGATGTCCAGTGAGATTAATTTATGGTCAGATCTTACCAATGAGGGGTATACCTCTGGTATGGAACATAGAGTCCCCATGTTGGTGATGATCAGGTCCAATATGTTTTCCCCTCTTGTGGGAGTGATGACCAGTTGTTCCATAGCATTTGAGTTTATAAATTCTAGGAACTGTTGGGCGAGGGTGCTGGGGCTTGAGTAGTGCTCCCAGTCTATGTTTGGGTAGTTGAAGTCACCCAATATAATGGTGTTTGGAGAGACCTTCATATTCTCCAGTGTTCTCAGGAAAGCCGAGTGGGGTTCCTGAGTTTGGGAGGGTGGTCTGTAGCAGGCTACAAACTGAAAGGCAGTTTTGCCCACTGTTAGTTGCACATGGATGGTCTCCGATGCTTCATGCAGTGCCACTAACCTGGAGGTGTGGGTATCTTTGATGAATATGGATACTCCCCCTCCTTTTGTAGTTTGGTCCGAGTTTTGGGGCCAAAAAGCATGGTATGAGGTATAACCTGGTAGTGCTGGGGTGCTCTCGGGAGCCTTGAACCAGGTTTCTGTTACTGCACAGATTTCGATATTCTCCATACTGAGGAGTGCCTCGAGTGCATGCATCTTGAGGTTTAGACTTCTGGCATTGAGCAGCATTACCCTTAGTTTCTTTTTCTTTGTGTTGTCTATGGAGGTGGGTTTGTCTTTTGAGCCTTGCCTAAAAAAGGCACTATGGGGTTGGCAAGAGCCTTAGCCAGTATTCGAAAGCCCAGGAGTGACAGGTGCAAGCCGTCCCTAGCGAAGCAACGTGGCTTGTCGAGCATGTCATCCCAGGCTGACAGACACTGGATCCTCTTTAAATGACACCAATACTTTAGCCAATTGTTAAAATTGATCATTTTGTTTTTATACTGTGGCATCATTCTTGGTGAGGGTAAGATGCTACTCAAGGTCAGGGTCATACCGGCCTGGGCTACATGATCAGAGAGCTCCTCTATGTCTCTTTTCATGTAGTCCAGGGAGGTACATCTCAGGTCATTCACACCAGCATGGACAATGACGGAGTCATATTTGTACTTGCTTTGGAGTGACCTGAGTGCTTGTGTTATGTGGCGGATCCTGGCACCCGACAGGCAGCTTTGACCTTCTCCTTGTTCAGCCTGGTGAATGGGACATCAGTGTGTCTGACAATAGAGTGACCTATTACAAGTGTATTAGGTGTGTTGTTTAGCCTTAAGGGCTGTGACTGTGTGGCACACTGACTTTGTGAACTATGTGATACGTGGGTATTGTTGTGGGGTAGCGGTTGCTTGGATGTCTGCTTTGGAGGTCTCTGCTGCTTGGGCAGATTTTTATTTAGAGCCTCCGAGTATGTTTTTGTGTGTTTATGTGTTTGGTTTTCTGTTGCGATAGGTCTATTTGAGACTGGATTTGCGGTGGGTGTTGTTATCTTCTCCTCCTGACTGACTGCGCCATTATTGGGTTGAGAGAGCTCAGCCTCCAGTTTGGCTATATAGTTGCATCTCTCACATATGCTTGAGCTTGTTGGGAGGAGGGAGAGGGTGGTCTGTGTACATAAGGCAGTTGTAACATTGCCTCAAGATTCCCAGATTCACCAGATGGACTGGAGAGTAAACCCGAAACTGACTTTTGGACATGCCAGAATAGTATAAGGAACTACTTTTTGACTGATCAAAAAGGACCAATAGGGAGCCAAGTACTTAAAGGGAGTATAAGAGGGTGTAGTGCTTTAGTTTATTGGTGCTTACTTATAAAATTACTTATACGAGCAACTGCAGGGATTTAGAATGAAAACAGAGTGCTTACTTTGAGATTTAGAACAGTTCTAAGGGAAAAAGTGGGGTCTTCACCCCCCACACCCCCTGTGCCCCCCACAACCCCCTACTTAAATATACCAACTCTGAGATCGCACTACTGTGCTGAAAATGGCAATGTGATGGAAGCAGCCAAGCAACTTCTTTCACAGGGAAAGAATTTGCTTATATGCTGCTTCATCATTTTGCCTTTTCGACATTTCATGTTCGACCAAGTCGCATTTGACAAAATGCATCTTCGGTTATCTGATAGGAACCCATTATAACTATCCTGTACTCATCCTTCATCAAACCTCTGATAAAGTACAATGCTCCCTTCTGTATGTACCTCACCAGACACCTCCAACAGTTGGAGAGACCTTGGATGCTTCTCACCAAGAAAATTCAGGGCCTTCAACATATGCCTTACATGGACAGACTGAAGGCCCTGTCATTGTGCTTTGTATCTTATAGGCTGCTGAGAGGGGACTTGTGTCTGGCCTACAGAGCAGTCTCAGACCCTGCTCTAATGTTAATGCTGAACATCTGCAAGTCAAACAGGACAAGATTCACTCACTTTAGTGATGTTAACCTAGCCTCTGACATTAACAGGGCATTCTGGAGAGACAGATATGGCTTCCAAAGATTGCCACTTCTCTGGATCAAACTTTGAATTCATATAAAACAGAGCTCCTCAATGACCCTATTTAAGTGTGCCTTAGACAACTGGATGGGAGATCATAAATTTACCCCAAGTGGGTCACCTATGTCCCCTTGGATAAGGGCACTCAGTGCTGATCATAGACTTATGCTGGAAATATAGACCATACAACTTGTCAATAAGGTAACAAGGGTATAACAAGGCTGGGCTTATAAAGGCCCTAGGGCCAATACAGTATAAACCTATGAACCTATATATATATATATATATATATATATATATATATATATATATATATATATATATATATATATAGATATAGATATATGTGTGTGTGTGTGTGTGTGTGTGTGTGTGTATATATATATATATATATATATATATATATATATATATATATTTATATATATATATGGATCTGCTTAAATTGATTGAATACCATTTATGTTCGCATGGATAATGTTGAAACAAGTTGATCGACATTATGCACGTTGACACTCTTATACGCATACACCAAGAATTAATCTTGGAGTTTGCAAATCCTTAAAAAAAAAAAAAAACACACACACACAAAGAAGGCATCATTTTTTGCTCTGCCCCCACATCCCCCACTAACTATATATTCTAAGTTCGAGATTGCACAATCTTTGAGGAAAAGGGTATATTTCCCCGCCCGGGGATTGTCGATTTCGTATGTCTATTGATCATCTGCTTAGTCAACCAAATTATTTTGATTAAACAGATTCGACCAAAGTACCATTCAAAAAAGTTAGCAGGACCAATAAGCATCATGACTCAGCAGGTGGCTTACTATATGACTGTCTTGGCCCCAATCCCTTTTGCCAGATTATGTTTTAGCCCTAGATGGATATGTGAAGGTTAGTACAAGTGGCCCTTTCCAAATCAGCAATCTAGCTGTAAAGTGCAATTGCACTAAAAGTCCTGTTTCTTTGAATCAATTAAGAGCAAAGATAAAGGCTTTCCTCTTGTTAAATAAAGATGCACTGTAGTCACAGATCCGTGTATTTCACATCAGTGACCCAGCTCTCTAGTTTTATGGAACATCTTTTCTTTATTCATGTAGCCGAAAAAGAAAACAAAAACAATAATGAAGTGTTGGGGCAGGTGGAACTGGGTCTTAAGTCAATCCTATGAGAGCTTTCAAATGCTGAAGATTTGTCTCATTTCAGGAGAAAATAGCAGTCTTTACTTACAAAAGTAGCAGGATCTTCCTCCTCCATGGTCTCCATCAAGGCAATTAACTGTAGGTTAGCAGCACCCACTCTTCTCAATATTGATGACTTTTAATTACAGCCTTGTATGCAGTTTGCTAAATTCTCAATCTGCTCTGCATTCTGGTTTAGCACAGTGTGCTAATTCAATATATCCCACTGCTGGGCCTCTAACTTGCAGTTTAATGCAACTATTTCTGCCTCTGTATCTTCCCATATCATTTGTAATTCTTGCAACTTCATCTTTACATCCTTCAGGAGGATTGTGAGATTTGCAAAGGAACTCTGGGAAATTGCTAGATCCCGATTGTTCTTCCCACTTATTTTCATTTTGGATTTCATTGCCATATTGTCCATAGAAGTGGCTATGTAGGCTCATCTCAGAGGTAAAAAAATTGCTGCTGGGAGAGAAGCACTTCCAAAACCAACATTTTGTTGTTGCACCCCACCTCCATCTGCATGTGAAAGTACTCTTTTGACTGGTAAAAGGCGAGATATAAAGATTTATCACTGAACTTATCCTGGAATTCAGTCTAATGCATCTGATCAGCTCACTCCATCATGCTACCATTCCTTAGTGGCAACCACTCATTTCAGAAGTAAAAAAAAAAACAGTATCTCAAACTTGCATTTTTTTTTACAATGCCCGAAAAAAAAATTAAACTGACAAAAACAAAACTCTGTCATTGTGGAGTGAAATTCATGCAATTAAAACAAATTATAGTTCATAGCAAGCAGTAACAAACACAATACTATAGTAGCAGGTGTATACCAAATCTCATTCATATTGGTTGTGTTGCACTGCTTGCACCTTCTAGTCAACTAACCAGTTAGTAGCATAATCGTAACTTTTGTAAGTAAAGACTGCTATTTTGACTCTATCTGAGAAGCATTAAGAGCATCATTAAGAAATCCGCTCACTCCCACTTCTTTCTTTCATCACCAGGAAAGAGAATGGGAAAAAGGCAGCTACAAGCTCAGAGGACAAAGTCTTTGCCCACTGCAAAGAATAACAAAGAGAGAAGGAAGGGCCAGAGCTGAAACCTGGTGGAAGAGGACTTAACTCTTGCTTCTCCTTAAATATCCCTTGGTTATATCCGACCCCAAGCTACTTTACATCCTGTCTGTACCAAATCATTCTTATCATTTACAACCGCTTTTTTAACATCTTTATTAAATTTCACTTAAGATACTGGCTTATGTAGATTAATAGAAAAAAACATATTAACATTTTTATGGTGGTGGTGCTGCAGTAGCGTTGTTGCCTCACAGTAAGACGCTGTCCGGTTCGATTCTCAGCTAGAGCGTCTTCTGCATGGAGGCATGCATAAATGGGCGTACCTTCATTGAAGGTTGTGCACCAGGGCTGGCAAATCAGCATGTAAAAATCTACTGCCAGTCATTAGCGGACCGGAGATCCGCTGTGGCGACCCCTAACCGGGAAAAGCCAAAAGACACAACATTTATATACATTGAACATTACATATATGTGTTCTTTCTTTACAACTCTCATGTAGTCCAACATTACACATATTGCTCAGTTCTTGAATTCCCTTAAACCTCACTCTTACCAATAAAAAAAAGTTAGTAGTGAATCTTAAACAACTCACTAATACTACAAATATTATTATAATCTACCAGGGGAGACAACAATTGATTTGAGTATAAGTACAATTTACAGTGTCTACTTTTTTTGCAAGGTCAACATAAGCTAGAAGCCAAGAGCAGGATGGGACTGAGAATCATCCCTGCCTTTTGCAACATAAAGTTTCAACTCAAGTGGTCCCTGCTGAGTCAGTCTCTGTACTATCCCTGCTGCAGTATGCCAGTCATTGGTTAATTACTTATCCCTAATCATAAGTTGCTAATTATCAACTGTGGTACATAAAATTTTGTAATGAGAATGTATGATGAATCCTGAAAGTTTTTTGACAAAATTATTTTTCCAAGCCATGCCTCAAAGAAATAACACTTTCTCTCAAATCATAAATGCAATAGTATATTATAAATCAGGAAACCAAACCTGTTAAGGTAAAACACGTTTGCACTTTTTTATTTCAAATCTTCAAAACATAAACTTTATTGTATTTTATCTTTTTAAGTTCAGAAATTCACATATTTATGCACAGAAACAAAAATATTTCCAAAATACCTACCTGAAAGGTCCATGGTGTTAACAACAGTGGTGATGACCAAGTTGTTAGCTGTCCAATGATGTCCAACAATTCATATCTTTGAACAATGTTTTGAATATATTTATAAAGAAATTGACATTTTGCTTATGCTTTTTAAAGGATATTTGTTAAAAAAGTACTCAGTTATCTCAGACTATAGTGGGCAGGTGCCAAATGTTTATGACAACCTTGATTATCTTCATACGTATAACTCCATAGTCATGATATTCATATTCATATGCAAATATTGCTAATGTACACCACACCTGTAATCAGTAATTTTAAGTGGCTTAGCTGAAGATTTCTAGAGAAAGATAAATAAGTGTAAACAGTACTAGTTGCAGTTAGCAATAAAATAAATGAGTGGCAGGTGAACTTAATGTATTCTGTTACATGAAAGAGTTGTCATATGATGATGTTCTGCTACTACAGAGGCATGGTCAGATAGCTCAAAATGTTTTATTTTTTCCATCTTGCATCCGCACACAGATGCATTATATATGTGTGCATATGTCATTCAAAGGAAAACATAAGCCTCTTAGTAAACTACATATATAGTCTCCAAAGGCCTCTCTTAAAAAGAAATAAACATATTAATTTTATTAGTCATGCAGCACAGTGTTTTGATGGCTTCAGATGGCTTAACTCCTGTAAGGATGCCTCAACAGTATACTGTTGTGATGAGGTAAGTCTTGTAAGGTGTAATGTTAAAGCCATTCTTAACTTGAAGGTAAAATGTCTCAAGCAAAGAGTTTCCCATGAGACTTTATACTCCAGACTGAAACATACTTAATGCTACACTAAGGTAGTTAGACAAAATAATTCAGTTTGCCTTCCTTCTTAGTACCATTTCATTTTTTATTAACTACTGTCAAGATAATTTAGAGAAAACACATTGTAATGTGGCTGTACCAAAAAGTACCCTAAATGTAAATGATGAGATTTTAATATGTATATTAATTTAACTGACATCCCTGCTGAACCACTTATATCGTATCTATACTTAGTGGGAAAACATGCTGCCTCTCTACACATAATTTGATTTTTAGGCATACTTTACAAACTATTATATTTAGCAATGTTTAACTTTGACAGTTTTTAACTCCAACTGACAAATTTCTTAAATGACAGTTAGAAACTATGTCATTAATCACACCATAGGCAGAGCTATTCAAGCCAAACTAACAAATGTAAAAAATAAATAAATAAATAAAAAAAGGAAAAGAAAAGAAAAAGAACATAAAGGCACAGCAGCCACTGATTTCATGGGCATAGATTTGGCAGTGCTAAGCCCATCATGTCTGAGCTTTGATTCTTTCATAGTAAACCCTGCTCATGCAGTGCAGGCTGGTACAGTACATACAAAACATTTATTCTAAAGCCGCATCACTTATTGACTTGATTATAGCTGAATGAGATCAGAGGAGAAATATGGCATCTAAAGTACAGAAGTGGACTAGATAGCCCCATAATGGGAGGTTTAGGTCAGCCAAGTGGATATGCCCAGAGATTTAGAAAAAAAAGTGTCAGGTGACATGCTACTCTGTATAGTTACCCCACACCCAAGTCCAAAACTATGTGCTCTACCAACCCTCATTTGGTGCACATTAATATAATGGGAGAGGCTTATTTCCAATACTAAAGAGGAATCAGGCCACCAATGGCTTCAAAGTTCTACACTGTTGAAGCATGCCAGTGTGAGATTTAGAAGTATTGGAGTAGACCATGGAAGTATATCTGTGGTCCTGGTAAGGTAACAGCTCCACCCGCAAGATAGATATGGTGCTATAGGCATCACATAGAGGGAAGCAAGGCTGTCTACAGTAGCAAAATTTATATACAGGTGGAGCTGTTCTGCTACTGGGGCAAGTTGTCATGGAAGAAGCTATGGACTGCTTGTCTGCATGTTAAGGTTGGTGCATGTCATTCCATGCATTCCAGTGACGAATGATATCACAGGTAAAAATGGTTAAAGCAAGTGTTATTCTCTGGTGGGTTAGTGATGACACATGCCTGTTACAGGTTATTTATGGTAACAATGCACACATGATGACTATTTAACCTGTCAAGTATCCGTTCTTCAATCCATCATACAGGTGGCACTGTTGTGCAGTATAGTGTCCTAACCATGCGAGTTCATGTATTTGGCTTCTGTACCTGCCCACAGTATGTGTACTGGCGTACAGGTGGAGTTGTGATACAAGACTATTATTAGCAGACAGGGTGGGCTAACCAATTCCTTAGCTGGGATTGTACTATGCAAGGAATGGGTAATAAGATTCAATGGCAAGAATATTGCAGAATCTCTTTACCTGCCCCTGAGTTAGTGAGCATCTCTTGAAGGTGCTCATAATTTGGTGTAGAAATTGTTTTGGGTGTGCCCCTCCCTGGGAATAATGTCATGCCTGGAGCAGAGCTGGGACATGGTCAATTGGAGCCCTAGGCAGGAGAATGGATCAGGCTGACCCCCACTCCCCCCCAGCACCCCCCCCTAAGCCATTCCAGTGTCCAATTACTTGGCTATTTCTCTCCAATTACCGTAAATACTTTTCAAACCTATCAATGTGCATTCTATTTTCTTATTTGCTTCTACAATGATTAGAGACATTTAAAACTTTTATTTCAAATTTTATAGCACACTGATAGCCATTTGCTAAACAAGACAATACAGTCTCAGAATGAAATCAGACTTAACAGAAACAGTATGCTTGTCTGCCCTTGAAACTCACATTCATTGAAATGGCTTTGAAACCCACATTAAAAGAAAATACATGTGCCATTGGTGGATTAAGTTTACCTTTGGGCTGTTTTCAAATCAAAGGCTCCTTAAACACATTTTTAAGACCTTGCATACATGCATGTGTTTTCTGATGCACCATTCTGATTGTATTAAATTATATTCCTTGTATAATACAGCACCACCGGTTAAAGTGTGTTTTACATTTGTAAGTTTGAACATTTTCCAGTAAGCAATCAAAGAAAACATATAAACCAATAATGACAAAACTAACCATTACAGAACATTTCAAACACAAAAGGCCACTCAAACGTCTGTCATTACAATCCACCAGTATCAGTCAATATACACAATCTCTGCAGAAGTAAAAGTCATCTGAATAATTCCACGTTTAAGAGATCTTAGGTATTGCACTGTAACTCTGCATTCTTTGAAAATGCACTGAAACTCAACAGTCCTTGAAATACACTCACTAATGCCAGTTTGGTAGTTGGTACAGAGGATTCAGATACTAGGGTCCTGTCATCAAGGTACAGGGTTTTAGCTTACACATGCACACATTGTGGATGTGTGTGTATGTGTGTGTGTGTGTGTGTGTGTGTGTGTGTGTGTGTGTGTGTGTGTGTGTGTGTGTGTGTGTGTGTGTGTGTATGTGATTCTAAAAACACACAAATAGACACTAAGTATACACTCTGTGTGCACCTTAAAGATGAAATCTAAATTCTGTACCAGACCTTCAGCCAGCAGGCCCTCCCCAAGCCAACGGGCCCTAGGCAACTGCCTAGATAGTTTAATGTTGGATCCAACTCTGGCCTGGAGTCAGGGATGTGCAGCAGATGTAAGGTTATAAAGCAGGATTGCAGAGGGTTTCTGCAATGTTATTTAAATTATTATAGATTCCATCCCCATCACTTTAACAGATACAGTAGATATAAAAAGTGTACACACCCCTGTTAAAATGCCAGGTTTTGGTGATATAAAAAAATGAGACCACAATAAATCATTTCAAAACTTTTCCTACCTTTAATGTGACCTTTAACCTGTCCAACTCAATTGATAAACAAATCTGTTATGGGAAAAAATATAAAAAATAAAAAATGTACAATAAGTTAGTTGCATAAGTGTGTGCACCCTTAACTTAATACTTTGTTGAAGCACTTTTTGATTTAATTACAGCATTCAGTCTTCTTGGGTAGGAGTCTACCTGCATGGCACATCTTGACTTGGCAATATTTGCCCACCCTTCATT
The DNA here is from genome assembly GCF_019279795.1 of Protopterus annectens. Classification (NCBI taxonomy): domain Eukaryota; kingdom Metazoa; phylum Chordata; order Ceratodontiformes; family Protopteridae; genus Protopterus; species Protopterus annectens. The sequence continues at coordinate 788,062,902 of NC_056735.1, forward strand.
GCAAAAGCAATCCAAATCTGTCAGATTATGAAAGCATCTGTTGTGCACAGCCCTCTTCAGGTCACCCCACAGATTTTCTATTGGATTTAAGTCTGGTCTATGGCTGGGCCATTCCAAAACTTTAATTTTCTTCTGATGAAGCCATTCTTTTGTTGATTTGGATGTATGCTTGGAGTCATTGTTATGTTGAAAGGTGAAATTCCTCTTCATCTTCAGCTTTCTAGCAGACACCTGAAAGTTTTGGGCCAAAAGTGGCTGGTATTTGGAGCTGTTCATAATTCCCTCCACCTTGACTAAAGCCCCAGTTCCAGCTGAAGAAAAGCAACCTGAAAGCATGATACTTCCACCATCATGCTTCACCATGGAGATGGTGCTCTTTTGGCGATGCAAAGTGTTGCTTTTTGCGCCAAACGTACCTTTTGGAATCGTGGTCAAAAAGTTCAACCTTTGTCTCATCAGACCATAACACATTTTCCCACCTGCTGTTGGGAGACTTGATGTATTGTTTTGCAAATTTTAGCTTGGCCGGGATATTTTTCTGTGTAAGAAAAGGCTTTCATTTTGCAACCCTACCCCATAGGCCAGACATATGGAGAATACAAGAGATTGTTGTCACTTGCGGTACACAACCAGCACTTGCCAGAAATTCCTGCAGCTCCTTCAGTATTGCTGTAGGTCTCTTGGCAGCCTCCCTGACCAGTTTTCATCTTGTCTTTTCATCAATTTTGTAGGAACGTCCAGTTCTTTGCAACATCACTGTTGTCCCATATTTTCTCCACTTTTTGATTACTGTCTTCACTGTGTTGCATGGTATATCAAATGCTGTGGAATTTTTTTCTACCGTCTCCTGACTAGGGTTACCAGCTGTCCGGTTTTTGACTGGACTGTCCAGTTTTCTGAAAAATTGTCCGGTTACAAATTTCATTCAAAACCGGACACATTGAAGTCCGGGTTTTGTGCCACTGCCGTGGTCTGAAGCATTTCTCGCTCGCCATCTTTACTCTCTCTCTCCCCTCCTTATTGCCTGTGGTCCCGGTGTGCTTTTTGGCTATAAATAGAGCCATTACCTGACTCCAGACTGTCCGGAAATATATGACACTAGCGGATGTGATTAGCCCCTCCCCTTTCTGGAATTGGAATATGACCGGGGCCATTGGTGAACATCTTTGCCGGTTCTCTGACAAGCACTGCCTCTTGCTCCTCCTTGTGTCAGCCCAGGGTGACAGTGTGGATGTGGAAGCTTGAAAGCTTGGAGATTTTGAAACAAATCCATTGTACACACATTATTGGGGATGGACACAGGTAGGCAAGCTGTGGCTAGAATGTGTCTGTTTTATTTCAGTTCTATATGCAAGCATTCAGTGTATAAACTACAGAATGATGTTCCCGGTTAATTGCCTAATGCGAATGGGTAAACTCATGAGTTGTGGGCCTGTTTAACAATGCTATCCCCATTCCCCCCGTAGATGATAAAGTGGTGTACGTACGAACCATAGCTAAAAGTGTGCAATCTCCAGTCTTGTCAGTACAACAGAAAAGTAAAGCATGAATAGTCTGAAAAAGAGTGTGATTTACACATGTATAACAGGAAAATCTCAGTTTATACTTAAAAGTCCCTGTGCCAGTAGTAGCACAACTGGCCTTCTTTAGGCGATGTAGTTGAAGAGTTCCTCATTGGGTGTGCAGTAGCAAGTGTCGCCCACCACACAATACCTGGTGACGTGTTGGAGTAATGAATGCTTATTCATGCTGATGTGTTCAACAGCCGCACGAATAATTTTTTTACGTTTTTTGCAGGGGATCGATGTCTGCCTGCACCCTCACACCTGTTATCCATAAAACCTGTTTTCTGGCAATCATTGTGGATTGCAGTCACTAAGTAATGACGGACATTTTAATTTCTGACTTTATATCCTTCAGAAAATGCATGCTTAAGCAAAACCTGATTATCTAACCCTAAATTGCTAAGAGCAATATTTAAAATTTGTCCTTATTTTTGAGCCTTTATCTCCCTCCCTCCCCTTCCCCCAAATTATTTTGGCTTCCTCCCTGATTCTTGGCTGAAAGTTTTTTTTTTTTTAGGGAATGGCAGCGACCCCACTTGCAAGACCTGTGAGGTAGGGTTATAGTAGCACTCATGTTTGCACCATTAACTAAGTGAGGAGAGAGTAGCAACCTCATGCATAGATCATAACATTTAACCTCTGTATGAAGTGCATAATTTTACAAATGTATACAATTCATACCTGTTTAACAACACTATATAATAGCCACTTCACATTACTGCAGTAACAGTAACATGAGACAGTAGCAGTGCCTGTAATTCATCAACAGGAAATGTATTTATTATTATACAAGTGTATGAAATGTACCAAGTGATCTGCAACATAAAATACAGTTTCCATTCAGACAGCATACATGAATTTACTATGCATTCTAAGACCTTTTAACTCTCAAAAGATTTGTAGAATATCCAGATTTTTGCCCCATATTTTTAATCTCTTCCTCATAAACTTGTGGTTTTCTGGAAAGTCATTGACAACTGAAGTCACTGAATAATGGCAGATACCAATCAGAAAGTATAACAATTTTATGAGGCATTGGTTTAGTTGTTCATGGAATACTGTGCTTGCAGAATTATTGTATATTGCACCACATCTTCTTTCTCACCCTTAAAGATATTTTCACAACCTCCACTCTGCTTATTGTCCCGTTTCACATATTGCACCTGTTAACTCCTCATTCCACAAGAACTGCCACTTGTAGCCTTAACTCTCTGCTCCAGTCTGTAACTACTTGTGTAAAATCCATTGTTTGATATTGTGAATTAGCAAAGGAATTTTGTTTAATAGTTTTTGCACATAATATTTACACTGAACTTGTGTAATTATGTTTTTATGTATCATATATGCATTTCTAATAGTGCTTGTGTAGTATTTTTGTATAGTCGGTGAATGTGAGATTTAAAGGCAGAGTAGTTTTAATGCTAAGTCTGTTTTCATTGTGAGACTATATTGCTTTGTTTAGCAAATGTGTATCAGTGGTTTGTGCTATAAAATTTGAAATAAATATTTTAAATTAAATCCAAATATGTGTAATCACTGTATGTGTAAAACAGAAGACAGTATGCACACTGAGAGTTTTGAACAGTGTTTATGGCAACTGGTAAGAAATCAGCTGAAAGCAGGCATCCGGAACAGAAAAAGAGGGTGTTCCCATCAGCTGATTTCACAGTGATGTCACAAAATGGGTGGGGCCTGGATGGGAGTGGGGGTGGGGATGGATGGAGTTATGGGTGATGCGAGGGGCGTGACCTTAGTCCGGTTTTAGCCACAAAGAAAGCTGGCAACCCTACTCCTGACTGATACCATTCAACAATGAGATCCCTTTAAAGCTTTGTAAGCTCTACATGAACCATGGCTTTTGCTGTAGCAGGCAACTGAGTAAGTGTCAGGAAAATCCTACTAGGACAGCTGAACTTTATTTGGGGTTAATCAGAGTATCTTTAATTGATGGCAGGTGTGTACCCAAAAAGACTATGCTGTAATTAAATCAAAAGGTGCTTCAACAAAGTATTAGTTTAAGGGTGTGCACACATATGCAACCAGCTTATTGTACATTTTTTATTTTTTATATTTTTCCCCAAATGGTTTGTTTTTCAATTGAATTGTACAGGTTATAGATCACAATAAAGGTGGGAAAAGTTTTTAAATATTTTATTGTGGTCTAATTTTTTATATCACAAAATCCTGGCATTTTAACAGGGATGTGTACACTTTTTATATCCACTGTATCTGTCAAGTAAAATCTCTAAAATAATAGTTTTTGTTAAAAATCACAAAGAACACATGTTTTTAAGGCAAACTGCTTACTTTTAAGTGATATATTGCCAAGCTTGAAATCTCCACCAAACCCAGTTAACTCCACTGAATATGCAAAACCTTACTGACTAGACAATATCAACATTGTAAAATGCTGCACAGATGCAGCTCTGCCCTTTAGGAACAAGTGCGGGGCAATCCTCAAAAATTATTCCACATGGAGGTACCATAATATCATCAAGCTTTACATTAAAAAGAAGAGAATTTTTGCCAAAAGTCAGAAGAGTAAATCTCAGAATGCTAGAACCATTGTCACTGAAATAAATGAAAAACAAAGGAGCTTAATAAAATTCACCAAAACCAAGTGTGAAGCTAAAATAGCTTCACAAGCCAAAGACAATCACAAGGCTTTTTAAGTTACATTCATAATCTCAAAAGTACAACATAGCAATGCACAGAGCTGACTGTGAATGATGTTGCCTACACTGAGACTGAAGATCTAGCTAACCAGCTGGCTCATGCATTCAGTTCAAGCTTTACCCCTCTCACACCTTCATTTGTCCCTCGATCGTGCCCAAGGGGAGTGGCGACGCAGCTGTGTCCCCCTCCCAAGGGTGGGTGGCTCTCCTACCCTGGGGTATTACATATAAGCTTAAACAGTAGTCTAGTCTGCAAAGAGGATCATAATGGAGCTCAATAAAATAAATAAAACAAAGAGGGGACTTGCACACATTGACCCCGGACAGTTCAGTTTTGTCAAGGGAAGATTTTTTTTTTTTTTTGCTTCTTGAGTCTTCAATAAGGAAGGCCATTGATGAGCCATTGATCCATACACAGCCTACCTACCTTTTGCAAGGCTTTCGACACAATACCCCACTAAACTTTGTAGTAAAAAATAAACCCATATGTCCAGCTTAAATGTAAACCAAGATGGCTGGCAAACTGCCTTTAAGGACAGAAACCACAGGGTTAGAGTTGCTGGCTGTGTAGACTCCAAGCGATCCAAAGTGGTGTCCCACAGAATCTACCGTGGCCCTCCTGTTCCCTGCATCTACTTTCTCTGTAAGTACAGGCCAACATGGGACTTTGTTTGATGACAAGTTTGCAGATGACTGCAAACTGGGAAAGCCAGTGGAAGGGATAGTGGAAGAATACGGATAGAAGGGAGAAACTTGGAACTGAATAGCTGGTGCCAGACCAGAGCCCTGAAGTGAAGTTAAAAATGTATAGTCGCCAAAAACCAAAAACAAAAGGTATATTCACCTACCCCCATGTACCAAGCAACCACTACACAGAAGAGGTTATCAGGACCACAGAAGAGGTTATGACAGTGGCCTTTTTTTTTTTGACACCATTGCTAAAGTGGTTGTTAAGACCTTCTAGAGAATTGCCTTCCTCATACTGAAGGGATTCACATCCAGATCTAGTGAGGTCATTGTCCCTGTACTTCACTTATCCACCCCAAATGATGGTACAATGATGCCCCATTGATGTACTCACCCCGACATCTGCAGCAGCAATTGGAGAGACCCCAAACTCCAAAAAAGAAAAAGGAAGGAAAAAAAAATCATATGCTGCCAGATTGAAGAAACTCCAGCTCTATTCGATGCATACCGTCTGCTCAGAGGTGACATGTGCCTGCCTGTGCAAAACCAACCACCAACCGAACCACTAGAGTAAGCGACCAAAACCCAAATCCAAAAAACCAAAACAGCAAAAAAACCACTAGCACCCTTAGAACTTAACGGATATAATCTGATAAGACTGATTAGATGTGAGATAGAGCTCACTCCAGAGACTCCAATCAGAAAAATCCCCCTGCATGGATGGGAGCGCTGAGGAAGTCCTGCTGGGAATCATCTCTGGTCACGACTGGTGGATGGCACAACAGGACTAGGGTTTGGGGAGAGGAATCATCTCTGGGTCACAGCAGCAAACAACAAACTAATGGGCACAGTATTTTTGTATTTTTCATCTAAGTATAAACCTATGAACCTAGGAATAATAATAATGCTTTAGCATGCCTGCCTATAAATGCCCTATGAACCTATGAACCTAAGATATACCTGAAAGTGTCTCACCTCCAGGTGTCACACAAGGCCAAATCCTAAAAGTGGCATCAGAAGCACATGCATCCTAACAATATCCCTGGATACATCTTAAATAGCATGAGGCATGATTTAGCCACCCTCTAACAACACAGTTCAACCTCTGCTTCCATACAGGTTTTATACCAACTGAATTGAGAACAGCTGCAATAATTTCCCCTGCATAAGGAAGGATCTTCCACAGACCCAGGTAATTACAGCCTATAAGTCAGACTGGCCTCATGTGCAGATCCATGAAAAGACTTATCATGGAACTAATCAATAAGGACATAGGAAACCTCCAAACACTGAACCATCTCAGTTTGGATTCGTCAAGGGCAGGTCATGCTTACTCAACCTGGTACACTTTTTGAAAAGGTCACCAAAGCAAAGGATGAAGGTAAAATGGTACACAATGCATATCTCCAGCTGACCAAAGCTTTTGACATAATCCCCCACTTGGTTATAGTAGAAAAAATAAATAAGCTGGGAATAAAAGCACTATTATATCCAATGGATTGCCAACTGGCTCATCGATAGGATGCAGATATCAAAATGGTTTTGTGCTGGGACCTCTCCTGTGTGGCATCTACTTTTCTGAAGTAAAAGCCAATACCAAAAGGATGTGGCTGACTAAGTTTGCAGATGACTGCAAGTTATGAGCAGTCATTGAATCCCCAAATGACTTGCCATCCTGCAGGAATGATTGTCCAAAATAAATAGCTAGTGGAAAAATCATGGACTGAAACTAAATGCCAAAAAATACATTGTCATATCCTTTGGGGAGTTATCTACCCCTGGGAACTACCACACTGAACATATGTCCCTACGTGTTGACCCACTTGTTCAGGATTTGGGAACTGATGCAGACAGTGACCTAACTTTTGACCACTATATATATATATATATATATATATATATATATATATGTCCATTGTTGCAAGAAAGTTCTTCTATACTGCACAGCATCTGTCCAGAAACATGTAGCAACTAGAACACCAACAGAGATATCTCACTAAAAGGATACAAGGCCTAAACAATATGTCCTACATGGACTGACTCAGAGCCCTGTCACTATACTCTGTGTCCTACAGTCTGCTAAGAGGTGACCTGTGTCTGGCATACAAGGTATCCTCGGACTCAATACTGATGGATTTACTGCACATCAGCAAGTTAAATTGTATAAGAATATCGGTCTAAGGTTCTGAACCTCTTCCTCAACATCTAGCGAACTGTTTGGAGGGTCAGGTTTATATCGCACAGGGTACCATTGCTATGGAACAGATTCCCCATCCACATAGAACAAGGCTTATCCTTGTCCCAATAAAAGCTTAACCTGGTTCTATGGATAGGAAACAAAAAATGTACCCCAAGACTTCCCCCTGTACTACTAATGGACAGATGCAATTCCTAAATGCTTTATCTCATGCATGGCCCCCCCTCAGATTATCTATGGTATAATTTCAGTTATTCTCACTAGGAGTAATATATAATTATTGACCATGGAGTAGGTAAGGCCAATCAAACACCACATGGGATAGGTTAATTCAAACTCCAAAAGGGAATCTGGCTAAGCTTAAAATGGTCTGCAAGGGCAGACAGCCTAGTACTTACCTATGAATCTATGGACCTATGAATAATTAGTTTAAAAATGCTTTTACAACATAAGGCAGGCACAGGACAGTGTTGCGATGTTAATGTTATAAGCTCATTTATCAAGCATTTGCAATTCTTCTCAATTATTAATGACTATTTAAATGCAGTTATGGAACTCAAATGAGCTGGAAGACAAAGTATCTAGACCTTTTTAAAAAGCTGTACTTAAAAAGAGCCTAATAATCTGGAGCCAAAGGTTATACTCCAAAGAAAATGTGGACTCATTATCAATGCAGCAAATGCCATACCCAAATTTTGAAAACATAACTTCATTTATTTATTTCAGAATGCACCTGTCTCTTTCCTTTCCCCCTCTCTCACATAAGACAAAAACAACTACAAAAGTGATCCTGTGGACAGCCACCACTGTCTGTTGAGTTTACATGGTACAGGGAGAAACAGAAGTAAGTTGCCAAGTCTTTCTTCCATATGACACATGCACACACTCAATACCTATGGACAATTTAGAGTCCTTAATCCACCTACTTCATGTCTTTGGGATGTGGGAAGAAACCAGAGCACCCAGAGAAAACCCATGCAAACACAGGAAGGACATGCAGATTCCACACTGAAGGCACCCCAGTGAAGGGTCACAAAAATCCATTTATTGATTCTCAGAAGCAGAGCACTTCTCCTAGGGTCAGTTGCAACTATACATTGAGCTGCCTGCAAGCTCAGAATATTGAACAAAGACTCAGTCCAACTTCTGCAGATCATATCATCAGTGTAGGAGCTTGAATGAAGTTCTCAATGTCGCTTTTCTATTCTTGCTGCTTCTGTGAAAGATATGATCTGATGTTGTTAATCTTCATTCATTCCTTACTGATGGGTGTTGGTTCCATCCTCGGAACCAAGTCAACCTTGTAACAAGCTCGTGCCAGCCAAAAAAAAAAAAAACTCTCGAGCTAAGCTTTCATGCACAATGCCCTTCTCCCTGTTACCTCAGATCTCATTTGCCACGTAAATGTAAAGCCGTGTCAATCCAGCTCTCAGCTAAGTACTTAGTTTTTTGCATATAAAAGCGTTTTCTTAAATCTGTTCATCTTATTTTTCATTTTAAAGTCCTTTCTTTATTCTATTGTTCTATCGCTAGTTTTTACCCACTTTTAAGTATCTTTTTCCTCAAATACCTTATGGTAGTCTCATGTACCATTGTTGGTACAGCCTGTTCCCTTTACCCTCTGTGGTCATCCTTCAATACCAGTGTTGGCATTTCTTTCCTTCTCTTTACTTCCCTTGTTTAAAAAAAATTCTTAAAATCTTTCTTCTTTACTTTTCACTGTATTGTTGGATACTTGTTTTGTGATATTATGTCTGAGAAAAAGGAGCTTCAGGGTTTAAACAGTGCGACAAGTGTAGTCACAAGATGCCTAACTGTGATGCTCATGTTTCGTGCGCATATTGTTTGGGAGTTCCCCATCTTTCTGTAGAGCCTCCTTGTACTGTTTGCCAAGGGTTCAGTTCTTGAACCCTTAATGAAAGGAAAATGAGTTGATTCTGAAGGACCTCCTTAAGTTGCCCTTCTCAGAGGCTATTTCTGTGTTGGAGAGCTCACCGACTCCCAGAAAAGAGCATAAAAAGAGACCACATTTGGTTCCTTCTTCATCCTCTGCTGATAGGAAGTAGGAACCAAGACTTAAATTCCAAAAATGACCTCTTCGGCTCCAAAGTTGAAACTAACTTCTACGGCACGGTCTTCGGTACCGTCAACAACCATTGTGTTGTTGACACCTACTTCAGCACAAACAATGTCTACGGCACCAACCCTGCCTAATCTACAAATTCTGACATCCACACTGACCATGGCACCTGTTACATCCATGGGCACCGAACTTACACACAGCATCTGTTCCAGGTTTGGACACCCCTGCCATGCAGTTCTCTAAACTCGAGACCTTGGTGCCGATGGACAATACTGCACAGACCCAGTACTCCCCTTCAGTGGATCCTTTTGTTGGGCAGCAATTTAGCCCTTTCTTAGAATGGCCAGAGTCCCTATTGGGGATATCTACAAGATTGACCAGGAGCCTCTCGGAATTGGACGTGGTGTGTCTTGTGCACCAGCTCCTGATGGCCAGAGGAATTGCTACACCTTCTCAGAACCCATTCCCTTTTGAACTTGGGAATCTATCTCCATGGACTCCAGCTTATTCTCCTCCTTTAACCTCTTTGCAGGCTTCAAAGTTCTCGGCACAGATGTCTCTTTTGGTTCCAACACCTTCAGTGCCACTAGTGGATCTCACTGTGGCTTTGGAACTGTTCCTTTGGCCTTCAACTCGTTCAGAGCCAGGTCATCCTCAGATTCAGGCCTGGACTGCAGGCTCCATGGCACCTGGAACAGCTCTGAGTTTTTCTATGGTGCAGTCTGCCATGGTTCCAGGACTCCTATTGGTACTGAGTCCGCTTGAGGCTCTGTCCTTGAGAGTGGGCTTGTCGGAGCAGGGTGTGACCCCAGTTCTGAGGCTGTCCTTCTCAGTTCTGTGTTCCCATCCCTCTTTAGGTAGGCCAACTTTCCAAGTGATGGAGAGGGCCCTTGCCTCTGCAGGCAAACCTTCGGGATCAGAACTCCAGATGTGTCCTCCCTCTGAGCTGCAGCTGACACAACTGAGAGCGGACTCTCTACAGAGTGTTCACCAACTACATGGTAGTGGTAACAGTCCACTTGAGACTACAAGGATTCCGGGTGTTTCCATAGCTTGACCGCTTGACAATTGGCTCTTCACCACCCCAACCTAACGTCTGCTGGAGATCGCACTAAACTACACTCTCAGACTAGCAAAATTTCTGGTATTCTCAATAAACTGTGGAAAGTGCAACCTGATTCCCTCTCAAGCCTTAGAACTGTGACCATCCAGAATTTTTCTTGTTTGACAAATTTGTTTAGAATACTGAGATCCAGAACCAGTTTCCAGTCTCTTGTCTTTTTTGGCACTAGAAAGAATCTTGAGTAGAATCTGGATCCTACTTGGTCTGTTGGGACTGTCTAGATGACTCCTTTTTTAAGCAGCTTTTGTCTAGTCTCCCTCCTGGACCAAAGACAACACAGGATAAGATCCCAAATCCAGGTAATACGCTGTCAAAGCCTAGTCCCAGCTCAAACAGTCCTTCAACTCCTGGGTTCCATGTCAGTGTCAATTACCATAGTGCCCTTGGCAAGACTACACATGAGAATTCTCCAATGGCTCCTTCTAACACAATGGTACCCATTACAATGTCCCTTGTCCTTTCAAATATGGATAACTCAGCAATGCAAGTGGGATTAAATGTAGTGGATGAAGCCAGATGGACAACAGTGGAGTTGCCCCTTTTATCCACTACAGCCCAGGGCCACAGTGACTACAGATTATTCTCTGATAGGGTGGGGGGGAACTTTACCAGGGGAAGACGGTCTAAGGTACTTGGTCAGACATAGATGCCTAGCTGCATATCAATGTCCTAGAACTGAGGGCAGTGCTTCTAGCATTGCAAGCATTTCAATCCATCCTTCTGTCAGGGACAATTGCTATTTAATCAGACAACTTGTCAGTAGTCTGGTTCATCAACAAAAAAGGGGGAACCATGTCCTACCCTTTGTGTTGAGAAGCCATGAAAATTTGGCAAAGAGTGATAGCTTCAAACAGCTTTCTGATTGCAACGTATATTCCTGGGGGTTTCAACATGATTGCAGACAAGCTGAGCAGATGCATCCTACTGGCTCATGAGTGGTCCCTCAACCCTATTGTTGCTGTGAAGATCTTCAGCCACTGGGACCAGCCTTGCTGCGACCTATTCGACTCTCCAGCAAATCACAAATGCAACCACTACTTTGTCCTAATTCCCCCACAGGGGAGTCCCCAAGGGATGCTTTGATTCACGATTGGCCTACAGGACTTGTGTATGCTTTCCCACCCTTTTCCCTAATCTGTCAATTTTTAAAGAAATCCCTTCATCTGAGAAGCAGAGTAATCCTCATTGGTCCTTACTGGCCTTGACAAGTTTGGTTTCCCTTCCTTTGGCCTCATCTAGTAGATCACCCATGAATTCTGGATCCAACTCCAGAATTGATCTCGAACCCACAAGGGTTGACTCACCCAGACATCTCCAGTCTCAAGCTGACAGCTTGGCTTCTCCACTTCCAGTAATAGCCAGGCAGAATAACCTTACCTCCCCAGTGCGTAATATCCTTCTGGCTTCACATAAACCATCCACCAGGAAAGTCTATCTCACCAAGTGGAAGAGGTTCCTTATTTGGTCCCATCAAAGACAATTAGACCCTTGCTCAGCTCCTGTTAGTGTGGTTTTGGATTATTTGTCAAGTCTTCTTCATTCAGGAGCAGCAGCCTCGACCATTTGAGTACACTTAGCTGCTATCTCAAATTCCATAATGGGTTTCAAGACTCATTGCTAGTTTCCCATTGTCTCTGAAAAACTATCTTAAAAGGTGTCTTGCATATCAGACCACCCTTCACGGAACCCATTGAACCTTGGAATTTAACACTAGTACTACAATCCCTGACACAATCACCCTTTGAACCTGCTTACACTTGCAACCTAAAGTTCCTGGCCTGGAAATCACTATTTTTGGTAGATGTCACAACAGCCAGATGCATTTCAGAGCTTCAGGCTTTGTGTATGAAATGCCCTTACATGGTATTTCATACAGACAGGGTATCAGTCTGTACTCATCCTTCCTTTCTGCCCAAGGTTATCTCAGAATTGACTATTAATCAAATGATTGACCTACTGGCCTTTTTTCCCAACTACTCAAACAAAGGGGAATACTGTCTTCATTTGCTGGATGTGCATAGACAAGTTACATTTTTACCTGGACAGAACTACGTCAGTATGTAAATCAGACCAGCTATTTGTGTCCTATTCAGGCTTGAAATTGTGAAATCCTGTCTCAAAATTGTATAGTTTTAAATAATTGTTTAAAAAGTTAAATATTTTTTAAGAAAGGAGATTGTTGTACAAGCAGAGTGGTTTATTTAGCAGTGTGTATAACATATTTGCAATTCTATGTGGATAAAACAGAGTGTACACGTAAATGTAGAATATATGAACATTTATATTATATGAAAAATAAAAAGCAAACTAGTGCTCTGTATAAGCACTCCCTGCTTTGTGCAGTTTTCATAAAGTTCATGTTTGGTATTTTAGATATAATTAAATTGGATCAAAGGGGAGAAGACTGGAAAAATAATTTAAGAAAGAAAGAGACTGAATGGCAGCTTAGATTAGCTGCAATGTTCCCCCCTGGATTAAATGATACTATATCAATTCCCCCTATGTAAAATAAAAGACCTAATAATGTATAATTATATATATATATATATATATATATATATATATATATATATATATATATATATATAAATAACATTATTTATTTATTTATTAAGGATTTATTACCAAAGAGTGTATTATAACTTCCTGTTTATACTTGTATTCTCACAATTTTGGTTGGTCAAAGAATTCATGGTGTCACTTGAGTGGGCTATTTAAACAAGTAGGAAATGTTTAACTTTGTATTCTGATGATATCTCTTATAATGAGATGAAAGCACTTAATGCTGTTTTGTTTAATTAAAAGTGTGTTTGTGTGGTGTATTCAGATCGTTCTTTTTGGGGGTTTTTTTCTGTCTCAAAAGTAACCTTGTCCAACTGGTTGAGAAACTGTATTTCTTTGATTTACAATGAAATGAAATTCCTCTACAATGCAAAGTCAGAGCACATTCCACCAGGTCAGTAGCAACTTCTGTTGCTTTTCATGCAAAGGTTTCATTGAATGATATTTGTGCAGCTGCAACTTGGGTTACCCCTCATACCTTTATCAGTCATTACAAATTGGATTTGGCCTCTAGGGGAAGAGCATCCTTTGGTTCAATGGTACTCAGGAACATCCTTCCATAAGGGCCTCCCAGAGCTAAAGGTAGCTATGGACTCTGTCTCATCAGAAAGGAATGAATGAAGATTAACATCAGATAAAGAAGTTATGTTCTTACCATAATGTTTCATCTGTGTTGTTCACCTTCATTCATTCATTACATCCCACCCACTCTCTCCCTGCAGAGGCTCCTGTGGGATCGGATTTGGTCCTACTCCTACTTTAGGGTTTCTGCTCAGAGAAAGCCTCTGCTTTACTTATAATGGACAAACTCAATCTGAGGTAACAGGGAGAAGGGATTTGTGGGTAAAAGCTTAGCTCAAGAGTTTTTTTTGGCTGGCATGAACTTGTTACAAGACCGACTCAGTTCTGAGGACGGAACCAACACCCATCAGTAATGAATGAATGAAGATGAACAACACAGATGGAACGTTATGGTAAGAACATAACTTCTTTTTAATCAGTGGGAGAGCAGCACTGTCACTCAGTGATTTTCATTTATTTGTTTTCTGTTTCCTATTAATTATATCATAACTTTGGACTGTTTATCTGTGTAGATGAACTCCTCAGCTATATCCTAAGCCATTTACTGACAAATGTTTCTCATCGGAATTGCATCTGATTTCCTAAATGAAACCATGAGGTTGTCAGGTCTTGTAGTTAAACACAATGCTGACACTGAAAACAAAATACCTTATAGTTAGTACAGCTAGCTATGATCCATTTAGGTTATAGCTGGGCAGTTATTAGAAATGTTATAGGGTTATTTCAGGTCTGGAAGATACTGAAATGTAAGCCAGACAGAATAGGCCACAATGAAAACAGGAGGGGAAACAAGTGATAATACTTACAGAATAAAAGAAGATATACATTGACCGACTAACTGGATAGAGATGGTAGATAGACATTATGAGCTGAGAAAAGTCATAGATAGTCATTGAGAGATGGAAAATAAGCATTAAATATCCAGTTAAATGGCAGAAAGCAATGAATATAACAGAATTACTAGAAAATATGTAAACTTTCCTTTGTAAATTTGTATATCTGTCTTAACGCTTGCTGTTTTTTTTCCCCTTACATCCACAGGTGCTGTGGATCGAGGTAATGTTAACATGGAGTATACAGTGATCTATCAAATGGCTAAATGAACTGAACGCAGAATATCGCAGAATATATGCAGTCTCTATGCTGCCAATACATGTGTTTTCTAATGAAATATATGCTCTTTGTCTTCTCATTTCTAAAAAAGAAAAAATAGTTCTTCAGTGTAAACTCACAGCATAAAATAAAATTATTTCCATTAATCCATGTTAATGACCTGGAAAATATGATATCAATTCTTGCCTCGTTAATTTTGCTGAACAAGAATATGTTCAATGCATATGAAGTACATTCTGATGTCTAATAAAATGTAACTTTCTACCTCCTGATACCTTAATGCAATTTTATTTATCTTTTTCCAGTAAATAAACAAGTCTAGTATTTCCTATCTAACTGTGTCTTATTTTCCAGGTTACAAGTACATATGTATTTTATTATAAATGTGACATCTGAAGATGTGATATACATGGCAGATTTATTTTCATCAGTATAAATGCATGATTTCAGCATAATAAGGGTTATCAGAGATTAAAATCTGCAAAGCACAACTTGCAATTGTATAGTAATACATATGTTCTCAGCATTTCAGCCATAATTGTAATATACAGTTTTAATAATATTAACTTCATAACAAATGTCTCTTTTAAACGTACCTCATAGTCTGAGGTGGTGTGCACAAAACCATTACAAGGAGAAATCAATTTTCCTGAGTTACTCAATTTGTAATTATTTAAATTTCACCCGTTAGCATCCAAATTGTTTGATTAGTCATTGGTTTAATAGTTTCAAAAAATTGTTCACCCATTCTAAGCCTCTTTAGTAAACTTATTAAATACCAAAACAAATAAATAATTTCTGGTGACATGGTATGTAGCTTCAAATGGCTAATTATCTGTTTTACTCAGTTTTATTTGATGTTTGACTGGGATAGTCTGACTGGGCAGGCACCCGTTTTCAGAGGAGGCCCGGGGATTAAAGACCCATTGATACAAAAGAAAGCAAGTCAAAAACAGGTTATACAAGTTAAAAACAGATTATACAATAAAAACAGATTATACCTAAAAGTAAAACAGCAGTTGTAGCTACATAGAATGCAACTTATACATGAAAAGACTGTTGATAATACATATTACAGGTACGGTATTTACATGCAATGCATAAGTATAAAATTTGATTAGGGTGATGGATATTTGATTTACTTTATCTAGGTAAATGTAACAATTTATAGTATGCAATAAATCTTGTGAGAGGTATTGCTAAGGAGTTCAGGAACCATGGAAAAAGTAGGAAGAGTGTGAGTGGCTTAGAGAGCAAGTATAGAGAAAGAAAGTAAGATACAGTTATGAGGGAAATAGTAAGTGAGATATGAGTTAAGATACTTCAGGTAAAAAGATTAAGAAATCTGCTGAGGAGAAAGCATAGCTATAACTGAGAAGTTTAAGTTACAAGAGGATGAAAATCACCTAGGAGTTAGATATGAGCAGAGCCAGGAGTTAGATAGGTAAGACTTGAGAAGTGTTTTGAACTGTGAGGGATTAGTAATGGTTAGGATGTGCTGGGTTTTTAGTTATGGGATATTTAGTTAGAACAGTCTAATTACACAGGCTGGGGTTCATAAACACTGTACAAGTGTGGTTTGGTCTGGAGAAAATAGTTGAACCATGCATGATTCATAAAGGAACCAGTGTGAAAAAGTACAAAAATATGAGCATCTACATATGCTGAGGAGTTCAAGTGATCAGTAGGCGAGCAAATGGGAATTTATAGCATAGTTTATGATTCACAAATGTGTGAGTCATTGACTAAACTATGGAGCATGGACAGGAACTTACACAATTATACCTGCAGATGTATTCTCTCAACAACCACAGATCGCAATCTGAAGTCCAAGAAATTGTGATGTGTTGCCTAACATAACAAAACTAACAAACAGCATCTCCATTACTTGGGCTAACATATCCAAATCATTACAAACTACAGAGGGATGCAATAGTGAATGCTGTACTGGAGTATAGTGCACAATATCACAATGTCACAATCATATCCAGCCCAACTTCCATCCAGTGAAGTTTCTGCCAGTGAGTGGTCCTATACTGTTGTATCCTTCCATTACCATGAAATGTATAATTATTATTTCTGTGTACTCAAGACAATGGGATGAATCATGAACTTAATTTGCCATGACTGCAGAAAACTGAGTTATGACCATTATGTATCACCATTCCCTAGTACTGTAGATAACAGTGCGGCATGAGCAGTCCTCATATCTGTAGCTGTTTCATGTTCCCTATATAGTGTATTAGCTGCAAAAAGCAAGCATGTTAGTGTTTGTAATGTTGACATTACAGTGTTAGTATATACTGTTTCAGTGTTGAGTCCCACAACAGGAGGGTTGAGGGTTGGTAAAATGGTTAAAGGGTTCAACTCACTGACACAAAGTACAGGATTTGGTTCTTATCTCTGAAAGGGAAACTGGCAAGGCTTAAAATGGTCCACAAGGAAAGCTAATCTAATAACTATAAATGAACTGGCATGGCAAAATATGTTGTATTTGATATTGCTATAGTGAATTCTCTATTAATGGATGTATTCAACATGTTATGGTGTCTCATGCCCAGCTTGGGATTTATACTGTAAGAGCAGTTTACGATTTCACTAGCCAACCCTTTTACAAACAGGGCTCACAATGTGGTAAACACAAAGTCTCTGCAGAGTGCCAGATATGAGTATATGAACTATAGCCACACAAACAGTGTCATCACCGACACTGATGTTCAAAGTATATAAATTTGTACTATGTGTACTTGAGTGCAATTCATGCAAGTACAGTGCATTCATTTTCAGTCAGCTTTACGAATCATTCTAATGACATGGACATGTGCAAAACATAATGCAAATAGCTGAGTTATGTGAGTAAAGAGCATGTTTATGAACATGGTGGTAGTCTATAATTTTAGATAGCTAAGTAACTAATTTCATCTTCTTTGGTTTCATAAACTTAATCAATGAATTAATTATTTAATTTCCCCATTTATTGTTTTAAACTTCATAGCATCCTTAATAATTAAATAACCTAACTAGGGCTTTGGCAGTCAATCATAAGAAATCTGTCAATCCAACAATTGCATGACCCATACAAATGATGTACTATTGCTAACTAACAGAAAACTGTTTGTGAA
Organism: Protopterus annectens; assembly: GCF_019279795.1. Lineage (NCBI taxonomy): Eukaryota > Metazoa > Chordata > Ceratodontiformes > Protopteridae > Protopterus > Protopterus annectens. The sequence continues at coordinate 788,080,611 of NC_056735.1, forward strand.
ATATTTAAACACACTGTAACTTCGTGAGTTCATTAGAAGAAAGCAATATGGGATTAAGGTTGATGACATTCTAGTGAGTAAAAAAGTAATGCCGTTGGACCTGCTGCTAAAGTTATAGATGAGGTCTAATAAAATACTGACTAGGTAATCACCAAAAGATTATTGCCAGATATTAAACAGGCAATAAATACATATATACATAACATAAATGCATCGGAGGTATTGTTAACTTTAACTTATGGTGGTGATATTTTTCTTTGTCTAGCCATTGTTATTCTTAACAAGGTTTTTCAGAAAACAGATTAAATAAATATCAAATGTGGTTTATTCTGTGACATTAACTTATTCTTTATACAATTTCTTTAAAAAAATGATTATAGGGATATCCTTTCACTAGACTAAAAAAAAAGGCCACTATAATTTGCCTAACAGGAGCTAAAATGAGGCTATAAAATGTAAGAGTGAAAAAATGCAACTTAGTGTATTAAAATTAAAACAAAACTGTTTGTGATATAACTAATACTAAGCACTAGACTCTGTCAAAAATATTGCAAAGGGGGGGCGTGGCTAGGATGCTGAACTGATAGCTGCACTTCATTTCAGCTCTCTTACTTCATTGCTATTCCTAACAGGAATTTTACAAAAAAAATTTAATTTGAAGAAATATTTACTACTAACTTATTTCTAACAACTTCGAGCATCTACAGGAGAATTTTCATTGTCAGAACTTTAATAATTCTTGTCAAATTAATTACTGGCAAATCAGCACCAATATCAGCTTTACAATATGAGTCACCTTAGGAATTCAGCCCAAGACTCTTCTCTCAAAAAGGATCTACAATCTCTTATAAGAAATATACAGGAGCTCACAATTAAAATTGACAAGATGGACAATAAAATAGATACTTTTAAAGAAAAGTGCTCACAACAACTAGAACAACTTCAAGAAATGTTTACTCGGCAGATAGGACAGATATCACTTATTGAACAGTCACTAAATGACATTGACACCAGAGTCCAAATAGAAGAACAACAAACTGAATTCTTATTACAACAGAATACATATTTACTAGAAAAGATTGATGATATGGAAAATTGAACAAGAAGAAATAATATCCGAATATATGGTCTACCAGAAAAATCTGAAGGGGACAATATGATAAACCTTCTTACCACCTGGGTACCAAATGTAGTAAAATTTCCTGAAGCTCTTTCTTATGGTATAAAACATGCACACATATCACTAGCAACACATGGAAATACTTCTTCTTCAAAAAATAACAAACCGAGGTCCATAATTGTGAGACTTTTTTCTACACAAGATAAAGATCTGATATTAAGAAATGCTTGGGCAAATTCTCCCATCAAATATACATTAATTAGATTTGACAATGATTACTCTATAAAGGTGGTTCCAAAAAGAAAGGAATTTCTACCAATAATAAAAGTCTTGAAGAAGAAACAATTCAAAACTCATCTTTTATTTCCAGCAAGACTGAGAATTTTCCTACCAAATGGAATAAAAGTCTTTGAAACAGTAGAGTCAGCAATAAAATACCTTACCAACAATAGCATCCTAACACAAGAATAATCTATGGACTGGGCAATTAGTACTCCAAAGAGAAATGCTGAAGTAAACAACTGGAAGACTGTTGAACAAAAGAAAAAAAAAACTAAAGGACAAATAATCTTATATGTTTTATATTCCGTAAATGTTTAAATAATAATACAAACAACAAAAGAAAAGTTATTTATGTCTTCAACTCAATCTGAAACAGGTACTGTTTTCTATTATACTTTAAATGTTAAAGTTAATGTAAATTCAAGTACATTTAAATCAATCACTCAAGTATATGAAGCATAATTTAAATATTACTTCATTTTTTATTATTTATCCATCTAATATATTCATTTTCTTAAACAGATTAATCGACACATAGCAATGTTCTCAATAGTTTTATGTTTGTTTTCTTCTCTCTTACATATAAAGTCTTCATTAACATATAATGTTCTATTTAGTTCATAGCTGTATTCCTTAATAGAGATAGTAAGTCCTGTTGTAAACTTTGTTATCAGTTATATCTCTGACTACATATTTTTCTAAAAGACAGAAGTGTTCTTGTTTGGGTAAACAACAGAGATGGGAAGGAATGTGTCATGATTAATACAAAGTGTTTCAGTTTGGCATTATCATAAGACTAATTTAAATAGTCTTAAAACTGTTTTGTTTTGGTTTATTTGTCTATGTTGATGTAGAGTAAGGCAGAATTTGCTCTCTGTGGTGTTTTGTAGCTTCAAGCCGAATATGATGTGGTTCTGGACATCCGGAGTTCAGTGACAGTTCTGCCGATGTTTAAATGTCCTGTTATGTTCTGCCCTGTGATAGTGTATATCATAGTATGCTTAAAATGCATTTTCTGTAATGTGAAATCTATAGAGCAGGCTACAGCAGTTGTGTGAATAGTAGTTAATCTTGCCAAAATTAAAAAAAAAAAAAAAAAAAAATAAAACACATACCCTTTCCCGCTTGGTTCTCGAGACAGCTTTACAGTCACGAATGGTATTAGAAGGACAAGCTCTGTATATTGTTGAAATTTTTCATGTTTTTGCTTATGTGCGTCATCCCCTGGCTTTATCTAACTGACCCTCATCCAGGAAGCATGCTCGTTTCATTTTTTTTAAAATAACATGACCATTATTTATACACCTACGACCACAAGACATTCCTCAGTGCTTTTCCGTTGTTGAGGCAACGATATAGTTGTGGCACTGAAAATTATCAGGAACCACATTGCTTTTATGTATTACATGTTTATATTAAGTACTTTCCACCTTATTTTACAAAAGCAGAGATGCACTAATTTCTTAACTGCACAGAGAACAGCATTTTGAGAGAAGTATGCAGTTTTAAAACAAACGCTGAGATATATACATTAGTAAGACAATACATTTTTAAACTACAATCTCGATCTTCATAAATTAGCGTTTCCTTAAGCCTTTCTTGAATTGTCCATGTTCTGTATGACGCTAATACTGCATTCTCTCTGCATACTTTCATTTTAAACTCCACCCTCACTCACCACCCAGATCGTGTGCTCATAGTATACATATTCCTTTCTCCTCTATTTTTTAACGTCTATATGATAACTTTTTATCACAAAATTGGTCTGCTAGCTGCCATAATGTTTTTATCCCCTCTATTCCCCTTCCCCTAAATTACCTCAGTAGTTATCACAAAGTTGCAATAGGTGTATATGCATATAAGAACACCTGAGGGAGACTCAATTCATTCTGCTGCTGTAAGATGCTGTAATAGTTTTACTTCACCAATATAGAGAATTAAAGCAATCTTCACTGACACTAGATACGGGGGTGATTAATGGGTTTATTAAATGAGCCTGAGAAGCAAATCAAAAGCTGATGACTTTCTGTGTAGCTCACTTTACACAGAAAAGCAACAGAAATTTAATGTCAGTCAGCAGAAAGGAACTTAATGTTGGCTTGCATATGAAATAACAAAAAAAAGTAGATTTCACTGGTTACCAATGAATAATATATACGTCTTTATTTATTTATTTGTGTTTTGTTACTTAATAACAAATAAGGTTTTAGTTAGTTATGTATATGTGTATGCATCTATGTTTGTATATTTATATTGCTTTTTTGACAGTGAAAGTCTGAATGGGTAGAACCCCACCTCCTTTTTCAATGGAGAAAAAAAAAACTATGATTTGACTATCACTGATTGTTGGAGTCTGTCAGGTCTTTTCTTTTGATGACCAGTTTAGCAAATTCAGTTTAGTTACAGGAGTTGAATGGGTGATAGCTCAACTACCTTCTTCTTTCATATGTCCCAAACATTCAAAAAAAAAATTATCATGTTAATAACATGACTATAAAATGTTGTATTTGCCTTTTACCCAGATGCTCTGGTGACACATTCATTAAGGACCATCCTTTTCTCCAGACATGATATTTGTAAAGCACAGTGTATGACTTGCACAGTAGATATCTGGAAATTCAGCACTGGTGTTCAACTACTTCTCCCTTTTATACATTAAACATACTCTCCCTACCTAATGGTGATGTGGTTAAATCTAAAAGATGAAAATATAATGGGGGCATTGCAAGCTTTTGTTATGGGCTCATTCCATCCCAGCCACACTAATTCTTCCATAAATCTAAATAACTCATAACCTTACTATCATTCCTCTTCCTCCAGTTATAGGACATTAATTAAACCTTGCTTAATTGATTTTGTAGTCAGAGACTCATGCATCTGTCAATTGTTCAGATTTTCACAGAGTGTATTAGTCTATATATTTTTGTTTTTTTTTGTAAAAAATATTGTTGAACATAAGAAAATGTTTATAAATACTCTAAATTATTTTGAAATAATATTACCTTACCCCGGGATTCATGAAGCTTGGCGCAAGAACGGCAGTAGGCTTGCGCCAACAGCGCAGCGTGAAGATGGCGCAGTAATGCCAAATGCATATTAATGAAGGTGGGCTGCCGCCACAGCCACGTACACAGGAAAGGAGCGCGAGTGCATAGGGCGTGTCGAAGTGCTGCACGGAGGCGTGGAAATGTCAGCTGTTGATGTGCAACCTAAAATGCTTGCATATAACAAGTTGAAAGATAGTAATCACATCTGTCAGTGTCCGTGGATACTGAAACATATGCAAAGCATGCAAGAAAGTTCCTGCAACACAAAATGAAGAAGCAAACACAAATGCATGGTAGGGAATAACGGGTCCCTATCCTGCTAACAAATGACATGGAAGACCATGTGGCCGTAGTCCAATGCAGTGTAAATAGCTATACCAAGTGGAAGTGAAACGCAGCATATGTTAGCGAGCCACCAGTAGGTACGTCCAGCCAAATGGTTAGGGTCACCAGCTGACCCATAATGTGAAGGAGGGTACAGAGCTGGGTAGATGTGTCCATAACAAACTACATGATAAATGTACATATCTAGCGACCGTACGTACAAATCATATCCCACAAGGCACGTAATGGTCACATACGAAAGGTATGTCCGTATTTCACATACCAAATGTGATAGGAAATAGAATAAACATGTAAACGAAACAGAAGGAGCATATAAACAGCTACAACAATAAGGAAACATGTAGGCTGAAAGGAAAAGTATTATCTGTACCGTCGACTGTGGGGACGTGCTGTCCAGTACAGTCGGATATGTGTATGGAATATATCCCATCCTGGACATAGGAAAAGGTGGTATCCTACCAATGAGTAGAACAGTCTGCCAAAATCCACAAATCAGTGGTACAAGCTGAACTTGTCAGGATGTGTCACAGTTGAACGGGTAGTAGCCGGGTATACCAACCATGTAATGAAAGTTAAGTATGGGCGTGTACCTATGTGCGTGAGGTATAGCATGTGGAAAGCAAACATGGCAGGGTAGTCCACACAACCATACATGAACCTGACACATGTAGGGTATTCAATGTGTTACTCTGGCCATGTCATGGGCCAAAAACCAAGGCAGTGATGTATGGGGTGTGAGGAATATGTGTGTGTGGGGGGATGGGTAATGGTACAATCCTCCAAGGCAATACTGTGTCGTATGCAGAATAGGTGAACCGGAGGTGTATGAGGGAGCAGCGAGTGAAGCTGAAAGAAACACAAACACATGTATAAACAGCTACAATACAACCAGACAGGCCATACTGTAGAACACAATCCCACAAACATATGAATATTGAAATGTGCGATACAAATGTATAGACATGTCACCGGCACATACCCACAGATTTGTCCTGATGGAACTGGCAAATAACAAATGCAACACATCTGGATGCATAATGGACTACCCAGCATCCCCTCCACATCACACAACCTGCTCCCTTACCTGAATGTCCACCAAATCCAGCCATACTTGGCCTACCGGTTTGGTGCAGCCACAGCTACACATAGTGACCACTACGCATATGTAGTAGGTAGTGTCACCCTCTAGGCAGTCGCAGGATTGCACACTATGTATCCCTTGCATGTAAAACTACCAGCACATTTTCATAACGCCAGAAAAATGGTCGGTATTCGTCTTATTTTGGTCTTGTCCAATTTTTGGGATATCCCTCATGGGATACGTAACCTATGTAAACATTAGAATGGAAGACATGAAGTCCAGTCCTGTAGATATCTGGACACAAGTTGGAATGTGCATTAGAGGTGCACGACACTGTCCAGCCCTAAATGGTCACGCATAACCTACTACCCAGGATCAAACACCTGCCCGCGACGCACGTGTCCCGACATGAATAAGCGGGAGAATATATTGCACACATCCGCATAGTGGCACATGGTATAAGGGTGATGAATGCACTGATGTAAACCAGATACCCCTGATTCACCGTGTGAGGGACAATTAATGTGTGTGTAGGTGTGACCTGACCAACAATGGTACAATGCCAAATGTCTTGTGACCGTAGGAAATAACGAAGTAGAAAGCACCACAGTCGAGCTGGATATAGGCACCAGTTTATTCAGTTCCAAACACCGAACACAAAGTGAAAAGACCCACACTTAACGCTGTAATAGTGGTGTTTCTCATTGAGTTTGGATCCTTTTGTGGTGTTTCTTGGACCATAGGAAATAACTATGCACCATACTGCATGTAACAGTTGCATAAAGCAGTCACGTCAGGATAGAATAAATGTAATTCGTACAAGAAACAGGCAAACAACAAAAGTGCAAAAGGTATAAGGCTTACAGCTAGGAAACAAATGACTGTTCTAAACCTGCAGTGACCGTGGCTATGTGTTGGCCCAAACAATCTGGTGTCTGCAGTAGGGTTCTCATCTGTCCCGCTTTGCGAGGGACAGTCCATTGTTGGACAGTTGTGTCCTGACAAAAGACATTTCAAATGGCAAATGTCCTGGGATTGTAGGACATAATTATATCCCATATGTTATGTAATAGTAGCAGAAAATAATTATTGCAGTATCTACAATACCTAAATGTTACAAGAAACAGAATAAGCAAATAAACCGCTACAACAATAGGCTTTTATGTGGGCAAATAAGTAAAGTTCTATCTGTTCTACTGACCGTGGGTATGTGTCGGCTTGTAAAACCTGGTGTGTTCTGAAAATGTCCCATCTTGGCCATTTGAAAATGTGCCAACCCTAGTCACCAGAATACAGCACAACCCGTACATATGACAATGTCAACGATACCAATGGTCAGAGCATTTGCACAATAACTGGCCAGACCCTTAAAAATTCACAAAGCCAGTGCCTTTTGGGGGAAAGGTGTTGAAGGAGAATGACTACTTACAACAATGAAGAGTACTAGATGCATTTAACTGCAGACAATTAGTAGTATTACGAATCTGTCAACATGTTCCAAGTTAATAGTACTAATATGGTAGAAGTGTCCGTGATTGTACCTGAGTTGTCATAGCCTTGTCCATGTCACTGTAGACATGAGTCCCCAAGTATCAGAGAGGTCCGTACACAGAAGTACACCAACCAACTGTCCCAGCTGTTGACAAGACTATTGCATGTCTGTAGTGATTTCATAACAGATGTCCAGAATAACATTTATTGTATGTGTAAATGAATGAAATAGTCAAATGGGAAGGGAAACCACCCCCCCAACCTGCATTATGTAGTGGAACCACTCCCCGCCCTAAATTATGTAGCGCCAACCCAATAATATGGTCAGAGGTGCCCAAACAACTGCGTCTGTAAACAAAGGTAGAATGTTAAACTCTGGACTAACTCTGTCCATGTGCTACGTCTGATCTTTGAACAGTGCCAGGGAAGTGCTAGTCACCAGTTGGCCGAGCCTAAACCCAGACCAGCACATGAAAACCCTGACAATCAAACCCGCGTATGTGTGAGGACTATAAATGTAGGACTTATGAATATCCTTGGAGTGAGTAGACTCGCAGCACGGGTCCAGAGCAGTAGGAAACAGGGAATGTCCTAATTTTAGTACTGCAGTTTTCCCAGCAGGAGAATGGATGCCTGCTGTGTAAGGGAAGTGGTGAGGCGTATGTCAGAGTAGCTATGAACCATGGGTATACATATAAATGAGCCAGAACACCAATAGTGTAGTGGTTACAGCATCTGCCCAACGTAAAGGCATTCCCTGTGCAAGTACGACTATAGCACATATTAATTGTGTAATGAATGCCTCTGTGCTGTAAAGCCAACATTTATACATGTAAAGGTGACCGCATTCGCATAGGTCCATTAACTGGATTCCATCAAAGTGGTACTGTCATAAGGAATAAGGCACATGTAATCCTAAAGATGTGCCTGTAAACATATGTAACTCAGAATAAGTAGATGCAAGTGGGCCTGCGTGGGTGTATGCAGCTATTAGCATAGCAAATGTATGTTGTCTTCTACAGCTGTAACTTTCATATATATATAGTTAGATAGATGTCTGTATAGATAAATATCCACAGACATAACAGAAATATGCAATTATATAGCTACATATCTATTCATATATATATATATAATATATATATATATATATATATATATATTAGGAATGCTGAAAGATGAAAGCAAACCTAAGGGTTGTGAAGGGAATCCAGAGCAAGTTAGGAATTATGAAGTGCTCACAGCGTATGTCACATAAAACTGCACAAGTGTGGGTAGAGCACCACTCTCCCCACCAGATGCAGGGCTATGCCAGTGGCCATAACATCGTTGAAGTGCTACGTCAACATTGTAAACAGATGGAATGTAGGACATGTTGCGACCACCTACACTTGTAACCCGCAAATCGTTCTTAATCCATAACACCAGGAAAGGCACGTATGTGCAAATATGAATAGATGGTGAGCCTGTGAATACATGAGGTGGTACAAAATGTGTGTAGGGTCCCAATGCTCATGAGAGGGCAATGTGTAAAGGTGTGTCATGGCTGCAATATCAGGTGTATAATGGCTGTTATGTGGGGAAACTCAACATGGGTGTGCAGGAGAAACCATGGATATGTGAGTATGGACACAGGAGTGATAGGGTATGTTGCTGGGTGCATGGAGCGGCCCATGAAGGTTAGCTAGTACATAGTTGCGATTCCCAGATAGAGCATCGTTTGTGTGGAGACATGCGTGAATGGCCGTATTGTTGTCGGACGTTGTGCTTCAGGTCTGGCAGCCCAGCACGTAAAACATATACGTCACCCATGAGCGGAACGGAGTTCTGCTGTGACAATCCCAAACTGGGAAAAGCAGAAAGACACAACTACATGAAGACAACAATTTGTCGATGTACAGTTACAGTAACACAAACACACATCCTATCAACAGTAATAATATAATACAGAAATATACATATCGGAGCAATTCAAAGCGTAGTCTAGCAGCAGTATAGTTCCTTATGCTACTACATATGACATATCGACGTGTCAGGTATGCAAGACCTGTAACAAGCAACCAGTACAGACACCTACAACATGAGAATGTCCCCTAATCAGGACAGTTGCAATGGCTAGAGTATTGTCCATACCACTCAACTGTCCCTGAATGTCAGGTACGTCCCTGAGTTTGACTGAAAGTCTAACTGTGTCCTTTTTAATCCCTCCTAAATGTAGTGGCTGTTGAAGGAACGGTGGTGAATTACACTTACTGACTAATGACAATAAGTAAGAGTTATAAACAACTGTTACTTCAGAATATGTGTATTATGTCATATGCTCTGATTTTGTCAATGTGTCAAGTTAATAGCACTACTTTTGTAAAAGTGTCAATGTTTTTCATGACCTGTCCCTGATTCTGCAGAAATGTGTCCCCGATTGGTGGAGAGTTCTGGTATTGTCACATGTGATGTGTGATGAGGGACTGTCCCATGCAAAATGGGAAAGGTGTCACTCCTACAGTCTCCTGTCGTGCAATCTGAAAGGTGGTCAACGTGCAGTTGGTATGCGGTAGCATGATTCAGCAGACAGCTGCGTTAACAAACTGAAGTCATATGTCAGCATTGCAGAGTATCGGTTCCCATGTATCAGGCAGATGGGAGCAGATCGTATGAGGAATACAGATATAATATGATTACGTCACTGGACAGGCCACAGAGTCCATACAGTCGAACGGCTGCCATCGCAAAATGGTTACACATACCCGATACTGTAGTCATGTAGTCCGATGTAATACGCATCACAAGGGATCATACACACCCAGCGTGAGTGACAAATGTAAGTGGAAATGTCAGACATCGAGTGGCTGTAAGCATGTTTGTCTACCAGTATGCCAGTAGTGCCCTGTCAAAGAAATGTGGAGTGTAAACGTGTATAAGGTGCTGTCACCAGAGGTCAGCAGTGCTTAACACTGTGCAAACCCACGCACAACAGCTCCCACCTGCTGGACTGTGCCTTACCCGGTTTGTATCCAAAGGCGTCGGCCTGTCCGCAAACAAAGAACTGCCCTATACACTTGATGGTAGAAGTACCCTGTGCACATAGCTCATGTGAATTAACAATAGACCATGGCATATGTACAGACAATAGACCGCAAACACTATACAGTGCAGACATCCAACAGTATAACAATGTACTGGCAGATATGTCTGGACCACTGGTGTGTGCATGCCTGGCCGTCCTGTGTTTCAGTGTGTGAGCACGCCCAGTATGACTGTTATGCATGTTATAGACTGACAATACCATCATGTGTGTGAGCATGCAAAGTATGGTCAACCGTATTGCATGTGTCACATGTTCAGATAGTTAGTGCTGTGTTGCTGACCCCTCTGTTCTACACAGACAGGTGACATGCTGTGTCTGCAGGGTAGCTAATGGTCATGTGGCATTGACAGTTGCTACATGTCTGTATAGCGTGGGGGGACATGCAACCACAACCAAAGTCCTACACAGCACCGTGGGTGGTGCACATGACTCTCACATGTGTAGGTGTGACGGAGGGCACTGCCAACAGTTGTACACATCTGCCGCTACTGTACTGGTCTGCCAGGTACTCCATGTCAATTGCTGGTTGGAGGGATACCAGGGTATGTCAGTTCCCTGCATTAATTATCAGCACAGTGGTGTTGGACGTCCTATTACACATTCTACATCAAACAGCCTGGCCTGCTGTTGTCTGTGTGAGTCATAGGGGGTTGGGGTCAGTCATTGGGCATATCCATAGGCCATCGTATATCATTTGTCTGTATTGGTCCACAGCTGTCCAGCTGCATGGAATGTGTGTGGGCTGTACGGACACACATGATGGTCAGCCCATAATCTGCAGTGGGTTAGGACACCCTGTTTACTACAGCCTACCATTGTGACCCCTGTATGTGCTACAGAGGTCATGGTGCCACTATGGATGTGTACTGTCTGCTGCCCTAACATTTGGCCACCACAGTCACTTGTATGCTCACATACATACCAGAGCAATGGGTAAGTACACATTCTAATACAACTGCCACTTGTTAGGTCAATAGACATACCCTGGTTGTGTTACAGACTGGAGGACAGTGCTGGAGTGCTGCCTATGTCGGATGCACACAGTGCATGTCCCATACATGGCCAAACACAGGTACTGTCATGTTTGGCATCCATTGTACTGTGTGCTGGTCAAAGAGGGGAAATCCGTGGGTACCTACTGTGTCAGTGCATATGCCTTGTGTTGCCTCTTTGCCAAGGGCAGGTCATACTGTGCACAGGCTGTCGTCGACTGTGCCCTACTCAGGTAGTTCCTTCACCAAGTCACACTGTGTCTGTACAGGCCTTGGCAGTGGTGTTGGGCTGTGTGGTCCCGCCCCATGCTGTTCCTGCTGTAACTGTTACTGCAGGATAACATTGTGTAGCATAGCAAATAACATAACAACATGTATGCATGTAGCTTGTGAATACTGCAGAGCCCCAACAGATGTGTCCGGATACCAGAACTGTGAACCGAGCATCCCAAACACATGCACATGTATATGTCTTGCCTGTGCATCCGCCTCAGTATGGTGTGAGTGTTCAGGTGTGTGTGTGCATTGGTGATGGGTGTTATAAGCCACTACACCAGTGTTTACCTAGCATCCCCCACGCGGAGGCTGTAGGGGATGTCCACATAGGCATTGGTGTGCTACAGCTATGTCAGACGCCATATATCGGACACATCACAGCTTCCAGGGCAGACAGCACACACATTCAATCTCATGCCCTGACCATCGTATAGGGCCTAGCTGTTGGAGGGTATGCCTCTGCACTGACTGTAGGCCCTACCCTGCTCCCCGGGTGGTGCTACGTGTGCAGGCTATAGAACCCAGTACCCCAGGGTACTCATCCATGTGGTTGAACAGATTCATATTGCTGGTCTACTAATCACGTGTGTGGAGGACCTGTATGTGCTCAATAGCATGTGTTGACATGGCATCTGTGAAGTGGTGCAATACTCTGGATGCAGATGCCTGTGAGATACCCATGATATCCCCAGTTGTGCTGTGTGAGGTACCTGTGGCTAGCACACCTAGGCCAACACATCCCATGGTATCCACTGTGATGCGTTTCCCTTGGCCTGTTTGATGTGTTAGGCACAGGTCAACAAGCTGCTGTAGGAAGTCTCTGTCCACCCCATAGTGCTCCAACATCCCCAGCCCATGTAGACTCTGGTAAGTCATCCCCGGTCTATAAAGTCTTATGTCACCCCAGTAAGGGTTGTTCGGCAGCATACACATCCGCACTGCCCCAGCCTCTTGCACATGTTGGTATATGTTGCCTGCTGCAGCCCGTGTCATTTGGTTGGACTGTGTCATGAAATGTGCCTGCAGGTATAAATCGGTGGTGTAGAGTGTGGACAAAACATGTGTGTATGCTGCTTGCTCGCATTAATGTATTGTTCATGTGCGGGCTGGCCATGTCATCAGCTGATTGTGCTGATCAACACCTGTTTGTGCAGCCTGTACACCCTGACTACCCCACCACTGCTGTCATCCCTCCCAACGTCACCAGGCAGGTATAGACACACCCCTAGCTTAGGTTTGCTAAGGCAGGAGCAGTCCTGAGGCACAGCTCTGCAATGTACGTACAGTATGCCTGACCCCCCTCCCATGCTGTCAACTATATGCGAGACCTGCAGCTGGCTGACTACACACATACACTCCAGGGACCAGCAGCACACCCTGATGATAAATATGATACACCATAGTCAACCTCATCTGCATAGTATAGTCTTCTAATGAATAGTTATATGACCCATACCGAACCTCCAACATATTAACCACTGCTCAGTGTCACTCAGATCCACACACAACTGGCAACAGGTGCCTTACCATCACCATATTCGATGTCCCATGGTCTTCCCAGTAACAAAATAACCGGTGTCTACACGACTACAACCCGTGACCCTGCACACCACAGACAATGTGCATTAACACCACGCCATGGCAGATATACATAGATCCCAGGTTATCATGTACAGATTATCTGGCACAAATAGTCAATAGTGCTGATGTCCCCAGACATATGTTCACATCTATGTCCACCTCTACATCTACATATATCACATATATTATTTGTAGACATATATACATGGACATATATATATATATATATATATATATATATATATATATATATATATATATATATATATATATATATATATATAGATATATATACACGCATATACATGTACACACATATGTAGATATGGCATTGATATCACAACAGTGAACCACATGACAGCAATGCATTAGACATGAATGGAAAGGAAACTACATGTGCAACCTGCGTCATGTAGTGTTGTTAATATCAAGGCATGTGTGTTATGTTGCGTCACACGGGTCAGACCGTAGCAAGGGTAAGAGTAGGGCTGCTGAAAGTTACTCACCAGACCTATTGGTGACTGATTGTGTTGACAACCCAGTGTCTTGGCAGAATATGCAGGCTGTGGGCACTAAATAGGTCAGCAACAAAACAAACTGGACACATCCTGCAGCTAGCCATCCACAGATACCAACACATACACTATAACTGCCAAACACACACCTGCCATGCCCTGGAATTGAGCATCTACCTGTCTAGTCTACCACACTACAGCATTATGCAGTAACAGAATGCGCTACTGAGTTCCGGAATCACCGCACTCCCACAAGCATACTTCTAGGCAGATGACATCATCTGCAAAGGCAAAGACACCGATAGGGAATGTATGTGGTGTGAGCCATCTAAAAGCATTACTCTGTCCCCAGGCAGTTGAAACACACACACACAGACAGAGGCACACACTTGGCAGGGCTGGGAGTCTAACATACACCTAACTACCTTATCACACTACAGCATTACGCAGTTACAGAATGCGCTACCGAGATTACTGAACACAGCACTCTCAGAGGCATACTTCTAGGTGGGTGACATCATCCGCAAAGGCAAAGACGCTGATAGGGAATGTATTTTGTATGAGCCGTCTAAAAGCATTACTCTGTCCCCAGGCAGCTGGAAACACACTCACACACTTGGCAGCACTGGGAGTTGAACATACACCCAACTACCTTATCACACTACAGCATTACACAGTTACAGAACACGCTACTGAGATTACTGAACACAGCACTCCCAGAGGCATACTTCTAGGTGGATGACATCATCAGCAAAGGCAAAGACGCCGATAGGGAATGTATGTGGTGTGAGCCATCTAAAGGCATTACTCTGTCCCCAGGCAGCTGGAAACATGCACACACACACGCACACAGAGGCACACACTTGGCAGGGCTGGGAGTCAAACATATACCTAACTACCTTATCACACTACAGCATTACGCAGTTACAGAATGCACTACCGAGATTACTGAACACAGCACTCCCAGAGGCATACTTCTAGGTGGATGACATCATCCGCAAAGGCAAAGACGCCGATAGGGAATGCATGTGGTGTGAGGCATCTAAAAGCATTACTGTGTTCCCAGGCAGCTGGAAACACACACAAACACAGAGGCACACACTTGACAAGGCCAGGAGTCGAACATACACCTAACTACCTTATCACACTATAGCATTACGCAGTTACAGAACACGTTACCAAGATTACTGAACACAGCACTCCCAGAGGCATACTTCTAGGTAGATGACATCATCTGCAAAGGCAAAGATGGTGATAGGGAATGTATGTGGTGTGAGGCATCTAAAAGCATTACTGTGTCCCCAGGCAGCTGGAAACACACACACAGGCACACACTTGGCAGGGCTGGGAGTCGAACATACACCTAACTACCTTATCACACTACAGCATTACGCAGTTACAGAACCCGCTACCGAGATTACTGAACACAGCACTCCCAGAGGCATACTTCTAGGTGGATGACATGATCCGCAAAGGCAAGGGCACCTATAGGGAATGTATAGAGAGTGAGCAGTCTGAAAGCATATTACTGTCCCAAGACAGATGTAGACAAACACAAGGCAGTGGTGTGATCGGGGCAACTAAATATCTACGGAGCATAACAACAACACTACATAGTATACGGGACGTGCCACAGACAGTACACCCTTCAAGACAGTCAACCAGTGTGTTCAATGTAGGCATCCATCGTGATGTTGAAAATGGACATCTGTTGCCTGGATGACCACCATCGCTATACAGGATGTCAATGGCCATGCCCATACACAAAGGCACATCGCCGATGCAAGGTGTCACTGGGCATGCCCACACGCTTAGTATCACATGTCCATTTGGAATGTACTGTGTGTCCATCTACACAACGGTGTACTGGGCATGCTCACACACTTAGCAGTTGCAAAGGGCCGTCTTGCATGCACACGGATTCTAAACACGGAAGGGTGCAGTTTGGAATGTACTGTGTGTCCATCTACACAACAGTGTACTGGGCATGCTCACACACTTAGCAGTTGCAAAGGGCCGTCTTGCATGCACACGGAGTCTAAACACGGAAGGGCACAGTTTGGAATGTACTGTGTGTCCATCTACACGGTGTACTGGGCATGCTCACACACTTAGCAGTTGCAAAGCGCCATCTTGCATGCACACGGATTCTAAACACGGAAGGGAGCAGTTTGGAATGTACTGTGTGTCCATCTACACAACGGCATACTGGGCATGCTCACACACTTACTAGTTGCAAAGGGCCATCTTGCATGCACATGGATTTTAAACACGGAAGGGCACAGTGTGGAAGGTACTGTGTGCCCATGTACACAATGGTGTACTGGGCATGCTCACACACTTAGCAGTTGCAAAGGGCTGTCTTGCATGCACACGGATTCTAAACATGGAAGGGCACAGTATGGTGTTACTGTCCCCACGTACATGAAGGCCACTCACATGTACTGACCAGTACACACTCAGGAGCCATCACAGATGTTTCAGGTGCAGATTACAGAGGTACACACAGCAGTCTACAATGTAGCCCTCAGACATCACCATGTCATTGGACCAGCAATACACAGCCATACATTACCATAACACCGTGAGACTCATGACCAGTGGACTGTACATAGGTCTACAGCAACTGTGCAGACTACACATGTACCGACAGGGTTCCATCATGTGTTATGCATTGCAATGATACCACTGTACATAACCAGGTCAGCTCTATACATACCAGGGGCCCTGGGACTTACACAGCTGTGACAGATGACTGTCGCTGTACACCAAAGAACACACATGTTTGGATATGACATACATGTAATCGCAGTGGATATGTGCATGGACCACACACACAACACATATGTACATAGCATAGCTGTTGCTGTCCTCTGTGCAGACAAGTGGCTACAGCAATCACACTCTCGTAAATGGAAGGTGGGTCCATGGCTGTTGAATGCTAACAGTACATGAGGTAGCAATGTTGACTGAGGACACATTCCCTCTGTACTAGTTACCCATGACACCCATCATATCATACAACAGTCCATGTGTTATGTATGTCATCACTTATGTCCACAAATTGCAATGCATACAAACATGGCTACATGACAGGCATGTAGGACCAATACATATGTACAATTTGTAGTTTGCATGCAGCTACCATGCATGTGCAGTAGCTGATGTATGTAACTCATCTGTGCCTAACTACAACATGCAGTTGCAATGCAGCCCCATCATTGACACCTGTATATGGTGACATACTGACAGTACGGTAGGATGTACATCGGATATGGATGGATGTGTGTACATAAAGGGGTGATCCACCTGTGCAGATGGATGTTTGCTGGGGACAGCTCACAGGTGTGTCACACGCCATCCTACCATTACATGTGCAAACAGTATGCTATATTACTGTTACTTGACGGTGAAGACATAAAACCTACACAGCGGTCAGGTGTTATGTCACTTGACACCTGTAACACTTACATCCTCCTGTGTGCATATAGCAGCACAATTGCTGGATGTAGCGTTGGTACACATAATGCGGCCAATACTGCTGCATGTCTGTCAGATGCATCATCATATAGCAGGTGTATCATCCACAGTACTGGCATGGGTGTTTGCTTCTGTGACCATATATGCCACATATGTTGGGGAATACATCCCAATTGTTACACACCCCTGTACACTGTTGTAGAGATCTGTACATACTGCAGTGTGGAAAGCATGACGTAGGCAGGGGTGGTGTGTGTATCACACACATATCAGCTATCTGTATGTGAATGACATTTGTGGTCTCCACAGTGTGTGTGTGTGTGTGTGTGTGTGTGTGTGTGTGTGTGTGTGTGTGTGTGTGTGTGTGTGTGTGTGTGTGTGTGTGTGTGTGTGTGTATGTATGGCTGTCTGGTGCATGGAGTGAGGGTGTATGCTACCATACAGAACACACAGGATCCCTAACCCCTCATGGTGATGCAGTCTACTACCCTGTTGATGCCATCAGTCTCAGATGTACTGGCTACCTGTACATGTTCTTTCTCTGTGTCGTGCCATGTGGGTGCACAGTACTGTGAGGGTGATGGCCACATAGGCAGGGGTCCTCACCTCAACACTATGGGGTGTGCATTATAGTGTTGTTGACCCCATGAGTGTGGGCATGTTCCTATAATGTGACAGGGTATTACTGCTACACAGTGAGGCCTCATGCTATCAAGTCACCTCTAACGTTATCATCGGCCGGACCGCTGTGTACAACCCTTGCACCATGTCAACATACCTGTGATGCGACCTGGTATGGATGTCATGTCTCTAGCCACTGTAGCCCATTAAACTGCCCACATGCTTCTGGATCAGTATATGTGTGGACATCTGTGGTATGTTAGCCTTTCCAACAATCAGGTTGAGGCTACGTATAGCATGCTGATATTGCCATACATGCCTGTGAGTACTCCACAGTTACACATGGGAGACTGCAAACACTGCTACCTGTAGGCACATGCAAGTAGACCATAAATAGGGAACCAGGGCATCATTACCAACATGCTGTTACTGTTGTTACCGAGACACATACTGTGACCATATAACAATGCATGCTAAACCTGTACTACATGGTATGTCTGGTGCGTGTCAACAGTAAACAACTAATGTAATATACACTTCTCTCACTATCTTACACAACTAATGTAATATACACTTCTCTCACTATTCTTACACAACTAATGTAATATACACTTTTCTCACAATTCTGTTCACCCTGTGCATCAGACCATTTGAGCATGTCCCTGCACCGATGGTGTGGATGACAGGGATGTGGCACAGGCTTTATCATATGCACAGGGTGATAATTTTTTGCCAGGGGCATAGGCTACACCAATGGATGACATCATGTGTGTGGGTAAGGGCCGGTGATATGATTGGACATGTCTGTTCAGTATGCATGTGGGTGTTGTGGTGGCCTACAGATGTGTTTACTGTGTGCGTGTATGTGTGCACACAGTTCTGCCTTTTGTGATGCCTACACAGGGATATTATTGACAGCTCCAGATTGTACAGACCAGGTTGTACAGCTCACTGTGTCCGGCCATGGCCATGTGACCTGTGCCAGCCAGGGGTTGCACTGGTACTACCAGGTGGAGGTACAGATTGGCTACTGTCCGACGACATATATCCACTGGAACCTTGTCCCCACTGGGAACGTCCAGGGCCAAGTCCACATGGCCTGCTGTGTCCTGGTGTGGACAGCGCAGCACCAGCTGCACTGCTACTGCTACCAGCACTATGGGAGCGGGCATGTGAGGTGGCATGCTCACGTTGACCTGCACTAGGTGGTGTAGCTGGCCTACGTCCACGTGGCCTATGCCTCATTCCTACCAGATGTTCCAGCACAGACAGCTCATGGATTGCCATGCCACGGTCAAGGATTCTGACCATGTCACCCAATCGCCTGTCCAGAACATCAGCAATCTGCTGTTGAGCATTTGCCAATGCCTGGATGTTGTCATTTAGGGTAAGGATAGCAGCCCTCTGCAGCCTCTGCACTTCTCTGTTCTGCCGTTCAGCACATGCCTGTGCCCACATTGCAGTCTGGAACATGCGTCTGGTGATACCAGCTGCTGCGCTCTGTCCTGCAGGTGTATGTCTGCCAGAGGTCCTCCTATGAGCAGCACCGGCCACATGCCTGTGTGGCACATCTGCAGTCATTACACTGTCACCATGGTGTGGACACACACCTTCTGTAGCCACCACACATTCCTGTTCCATGCTAACAGATGCTGACTGTCCTTCTTCTATGGCCACTGGTGATGTGGTATGTGTTGGCAGCAGAACTGTGTGCGGGGAAGAGGGGGACATAGCTGGGATAGCATCCATTGGCACAGATTCAGCCCCAGACAACCCTGCCTGTACCTCATGCATATGTTCATTACTGTTAGTATCTGTGGGGGACACTAACATCAGATGGACCGCAGGAGGGTAACGCACCTACATCACCTGTGAACGCAAAGAAAGACTCTAAATTACAATAGACACACACACTCACACAGACACACTCACACAGACACACTCACACAGACACACACTCACACAGACACACTCACACAGACACACTCACACAGACACACGCACACAGACACACACACAGACTCACACAGACACACACAGACACATCATGCATGTGTTTGACAGACGGCATGCAGCATGCATGTGATACAGCAGACTGCATGCAGCTCAGACATTAATAGTGTTAGTTAGCATACCTCCGTGGGGTGCACACTACAGCAAGCAGGTGTCATATCAGTAGCCATGCAGTTCACACACTCATGGTAGTATGCATGCATCCCCGTGATACACCATGTGGACCAGAACAGGATAACAGTACACATGGCTGACATGACCTTGACATGTAATCTACTGATGTGTGCATTAACATGCATACATGTCTGACACAATGGTGTCCTGACACATGTACAGCGTTGTAATGGGCATCATATTGCGGTGTTGTCTGTATGCCCTACAGATAGAATGCATGTTTAGCAAATATGCATTAGCATGGAAGGGTAGTGTGAGCTGTTTACATTTCTTATATAGTGTGAAGTACAGACACTGTGCCATTGCATGGCATCATGAGGCATCTATATTGCTATACAGTGCATAATATGTACACATTGCATAGCCATAACTGCATGCATACCCATGACATAACTGTGGATTGTGATCCATGATGCTGAGGTGTATACACACCAAACCATGCTGTGTCATGTGACAGATCACTGCAGGACCTACAGATGACACTCCTGCACAACTACTACTGCTTAGCAACCATGTCCACACATAGCAGACTTGTCAATTCACCATATCCCACATGACATTGATGTACCACACACACGAGGTGCACAGCTAACGGTGATGTCCTACAGCAGCAAGGGAAATGTACAGTATCTGTGGCCTGATGTGGTGTCAATGTCTGTGGAAGCTGTACAAGTGACTACTGTCATGCTATGACACAGTCGTGATGTTCAACACATCTTATATGGTAGACTTCAGTGACACCTCCACTAGCTGTGCACAGGCTTTTAGGATGTCCAGTGTACCACATCAACTGTATAATCAGTCAACTAAGCTATAATTGGACCATGTGTGGACAATGTGCAACAGGGTGTATACACATCACATCTACTGTGTGGCTACATGTCTCTGGCCATCCCCCATGGCCATGTGTGCACATGTGTTGGCCAAATGTGTGTGATGGCTGTCTATCTCACCTGTCTGTGTTGTCCCATATGACATACACCCATAGATGTCAGATATGTCACCATCCACAAGGCTATGCAGACAACGGGTTGTATGTTTGGTATGTGGGGTATGGGTTATAGGATAGTGTGACAATATTGCAGCCAGAACACTACGTTTCTGGGAAATGTCAGATGGCACATCACAATATGTGCACCCATTGCAGGGGCATATAACACAATGGTGACTCCTGTGGGCTGCCCATATCACAGCTCACTGTGTGGTACTGTTTGCGTGCCACACGTGTTGTTCCAATGTATAGTACATATGTCCACAAATGTAGCAATGAAAAATACTGTGGTTTTATGTTGCTGTATCATTTCATTTGTATATATTGCACATGGGTAGCCAGTGTGAATGATGGGTGATGTGACCTGTATATCATGACTGGACCGAACATCAAGTGTACAAGTGTTAACTGGCCACATGGCGAATAGATCTATGCTTTAAAATGCCTGATACTGATGACAGTCTCACCTGCAACGGACTGATGTCTGTGCGGCACACCAGAGGTACCTGTATACGGGTGACACAGCAGTTTGAACATTATCCATGACTGTATGACAGCCACAGGGTGCACTGTGCATGTTAATACATTCACCTGTACAATAGCATATAGTATGCACATGTGTGCATACACAGGGTAGCATACTGTAGTATGCAGCATGTGTGTCAACATACCTTGCATATGATGTTACATTATATAATGTACAGTGACATATGCAACTAAATGGGATATAAAAGTCATATGTGCAGTACTGACTTACCAGGCAACTCCAGTCTCATTGGTTGGAAGACACCCACCTCCATGAAGGCAGCTAGTGTTTGTGGATGCTGTTCTGAGGGTGTACCCAGACTGGCCAGTAGCTCCTCAGTGTGTGTTAGTGGGGGCTGGGTTGGTGGCCCACCACCTGTTCCACCTTGTTCCCTGGCAATTGCAGTGGCACGCTGTTTTGCATGTCGTATCAAGTCTGTGCAGTGTCAGTGTCTGCGCACCTGCTGGTAGGTGCGGTTATGGCCACCCATATCATTCACCCTCCTGAGAAGATCCTGCTACAGGTTGTCACGCTGCTGGGCATGCTGTGGCACATGGCTGAACAACACCTCATAGTTCTCATGGAGGTATGGGATGAGGACATCATCCTCCTGGTGGCTGTACGCTGGCAGGCGTGTATGAGGCATTATCTGTAAGACATAATGATGGTGATAGGTCACAGTATCAGAGATGTACAGAGATACTACTGCACATACATTTCTAGTAAATCTAGTACATCTGCACAGTTATCTTTGCAAATCATCATGACACTGACACGACTGACATGTTTGTGTCACACACATGTAATACCCGTTATGCATTGGATATCATCACCATATATGTGTGTCACCTCATTACATTGTTCATACTCCATGTGAATGCTGTCTTGATGTGGGCATGTCTGTTTGCCTGCACTGGTGTTCTTACCTATCAGCACAAGCCTGGATGTGTCCACGGTAATGCTGTTGACCTTGATGCTGTGTATATGTCACATATCAACACATACACTGTCTTAATGGACTTGAGCAGTGACAATGCACACATATGTATGGAAACCTTTACATGCATGTGTTTTGTCATATGCATCTACATGGCATGGTACAACTGTTCAACATCCTGCCACAGATTGCCTGTGTTGCACATGTGATAGACATGGGACAATGGCTAGTCAGACGTCATTCGCAGGGATGGTTATCAACTATAGCATGTATGGGCAAGGTTTCCTAGCTGTATCCGACAGCCATTTTGCCACCTCGAGGTGCGTCAGTGCCACATTACTGATCCAGACAGTTGATACTACATCTACCATGCGGTCATCACACCATGTATGACAGAGATGACATGTGCAGCTTTGATGGACAGGGTTGCATGGTATAGCGGGAGTATGTCACATGTATGGTACAGGGATCTGTTCAGCATGTGGCGATCCTAGTAGTAGGACAGTGGCTGTCCATGACGTATGTCTTTCAGATCAGGATATAGGCATGTAGCATGTCCAACATCATAGTGTAGCACATGTCTTTATGCAAGGTAGACAGCATGCTGCATAGTGGAGGTGAGGATTGTGAAGGCTGGTATCGTCCATCCATGCATGGCCAATACCCCTTAAAGGTGATATGTGATCCAATATTGGTCAGGTCACCCGAGTGCTGTGTATGCCTGTCTAATGATCTCCATGCTCATGGATGTCACCCAGTCATGACATGGGTACCTCGTATGTCTACCTAAGGGGCCTGGAGA
The DNA here is from genome assembly GCF_019279795.1 of Protopterus annectens. NCBI lineage: Eukaryota > Metazoa > Chordata > Ceratodontiformes > Protopteridae > Protopterus > Protopterus annectens. Next base: position 788,103,970 of record NC_056735.1, read on the forward strand.
TGTCACCAACTCAGGGAGGTGAACTTGACAGCACCATCCCTTACACAGTGTCTATAATGTTGACCGCAGCCTAGGTGGTAGTTAATGGGTACAGGGATATTCACCTAGCGGTGACAATGTTGATATCATCTGTCAGAATGTGCACATATGTCACACACCTCACCCACAAAGCCCATTCTGTATGTACTGAGACAGCTATTCCTCATAGGTCATGGCCATTCACATCCTTACATACACAGATGCCTCACATTTGTCTGTGTAGTATAGGCTACAATGAGGGTGGAGTACAGCACATTAACCCTGTTTTACTGTAGCTGGCACTGGTGTGATATGCACGTGTCACTCTGGCATCTTTTGTAGTGATGATTCTATCAACAGGCCACTGGTAGAACACTCCTGTGACATACGAAGGTATATGTAGTCAAACATCCGTATTGTCATGTACATCTGTACTGCTAACATCTGTCGTCACCACTTGTGGGTTGATGTTATCCAACACCCTATCTGTATTGTATTTTTATGCTCAGCACTTGTTCAGAACTTGTGAGCACTTCATGAGATACTGATTAATATAGCACCCATTCCACACCATTTCTCACAAGTATACTGTCTGTCCTTACATTTCCAGCTTGCTTACAGTACAACAGCTGTTGTACACACGTAACTCACATATCTTGTGAGACATGGTTGTATATACAGGCATGTCCAACTGTCACGTGCCAGTGCTATTGCCTGTCTATATGATGAATATGTCGTACATGTGGCAATAGAGCAATTGTCTCATGCACACAGTCAATGCTCACCTCCCAACATACAACACTACAGCCTGTGGGAGATGCACATATGCAGCCCTGCTGGGGGTAATGCTGTCACCAACCCTGACTGAACCTGACAATCATGTGGGGATGTGTAACATTCACAACACACCCCACTCATCACATAGTCTCACAAGATCTCCACCACCACAGGCCACACATACGAGTACAACTTGTGCAGTACCTCTCCATACTCTGTGTAGGCACCAAAGGCAGCCCCCATCACTAAACACAACAACAATAACTTATAGTCCACAGACTCATGTGTGCCCATCACATACAGCCAATAGGGTGTTATAACATACACAACACACCTGTCATATGTGACTCTGTAGGCAGTCACACTGATGTTCCACTCAGCAGGCTGCACAAGGCGATAGTTGCTTAGATCTTGCTGTCAGGTAACTGGTTCTGCAAAATAACCTATGCACCCATGCCACATCTCACCAGGTACAATTTGACTGTCATTCTCCATGTTAGTGTGACTGCCCTGAGATGCAACTTCACAGACTACGTGTGCAGGGACATGCAATAGCTCACCAGTCTTGTAGCCCTGAAGGTATGGGCCAAGCCCTGGGGAGCATTATGCATTCATCCGGACCTGATACCACTGTACAATGACTGACTGTGTCACTTCAACAGTTGCCTATGCTTCTGCTGTCATTCCACAAGCATCTGGTATCTGTCCGCTTTGACTGACATGGTCAACAAAACACGATGCTTTGGCACAGATGACCTGCACCTGTCAGCCCTGGGAGTACAGATAACATGTAAGGCTCTTGCTGCTTCTATACTGCCTGTCTTGCACAGTTTCCAATAACATTCACCACCAGAACGGGAACAGGCAAGCAAAACATGGGGTCATGTGACACAATCCTTGACATCTTCATCTCTGATGCACTCAGGCAAGGCACTCCTTATAATGGACCACTTCAATATCTCTGCAGTGACTGGGACCTGCCTCTAGGCTCTGCAGAGCACACCTGCAATGACAGGTTATACACAGACCATACCTTTCAGTCATGTAACCTGGACCGGCTCCTGGCTATTACTTAGCACAATGCATCAGAGGTGCTCCACGTGCAACTAACTGTGGCCAGAACTGCTATACACATTGTAACAAGCTACGGATTCAACAACATACCCCACGGTTACCAGACCTCATTTCTTGGTGTACTGGACAGTAGGGCTCAGACAGGTACTACTGATGTGAGACTGACACTCCCCACACTTAACTGGGATAGCCACTCATGTACCGACACATTAGACCAATGCTGTCCGGGATTCATAGCCTCTACTCGGCTGGATCAACCCATACACACCACCTCCAAGACCAACAATATCCTTGACATGGACACTACCAACATGTCACTGGTGTTCCACACCTGGGGTTATCCCCTCGTTGTGGATTCCGAACATATGCTAATCACCCTTGTTATCCACATCCTGGCACCACACCCTTCACGGCATACACAGTACAAGAGTACTACAATGCCTACTACAGATGTCTTATGACAGCAGTAGTTAACATCATGACACCTGTGCAGATGGACAATGCACATACAAACCCTGAAACATACCCCAGTGCACTTCATTAGCACTTACATGACTGCATGGATCATGCTATTCCACACGGAGCCATGATGGTACCCACCAGATCACGGATGCCACTCTGGGGGTCCAGTTCCATGGACATAATTTACAACAACAGGTGGAGGCTGTTGCAAAGTGGAGTACAATCCCATGGGTGGGGTAGCTCATTGGTCAGTCTCAGTAGGGCTACAGGATCCCTCATTACATACTCCGAAACTAGCTACGTAAACATTACTGTGACACATTCCAGGGTGTACCACAAGGCATTATGGAGGTATGTCAGTAGTCAATGGCAATACCCACATCTGCTCTGATATACAACAGTTACTCAGGAACATTACAGAAGCAGGTGATGTTGGCAACATGCTGGTGGATGGTTTCAATGCTAACATTACACCCTCTCACTCCCTACAGGGCTACATTCCATGCAGGAACATTGCGGTGTCCCTGCGGTCACAACTACACAGTACTAACCTGCACTCTATATGGCCTGGAACACTGGCCCCATGTGATCATCCAACATCCCAGGCTGTGATTTACACAAACCTCTAAACGACATGTCTCCCCACTTGGCCACCATATTCAGTAATAGCCTTGTATCAGACATTGTGGCCCCTGAATGGCACACAGCAACAGTTATCACACTCCACACAGGTGGCGCCACAATGCACAAGGGGGACTATTTCCCTATATACCTGACTGGACTGGTCTGCAAGGCTATGGGGCACATCATCATGGAAGTCTTTCACAGAGACATTGGTGGCCTCCGGTCCTTTGATGCCACCCAGGTTGGACTTGTTAGGGCCAGAGCATGGCTCCTACACCTGGTGGACTCCTTTGATACAGTTACCAGGGTAGTTGATGATGGTAAGGGGGTCCACACAGCCTACATTGTCCTTTCATTGCCTTTCAGCACCATTCTCCATTCTGGTATTGACAACATGCACATCCACCTGCACATTGACCCCTATGTCTCAGGATGTTATGCAAAGTGGCTCACGGACAGGACACATACAATGAGGGTAGCATACCAGAGTACCTACTGTATTTCAGTTACACTTGGCGTATCACAGTCCTCAGTCATAGGGCCCCTCATGTTCTGTATATGCTTCCCTGAGGTACAGGCTAGCACAGAGGGACTTTCCCTGCCTAGCTTTGCAGACAACTGCATACAAAGTGTCATGATTGATCCACCAGCTGATACTGACTCCCTCCATAAGGGTGTCACTGTGATGGATACCTGATATCAATATCATGGCCTCAAGCTGCATGACACAAGGTGCATGAACATCCCCTTTGCATTACACCATTCACCCACTGACTATCACATAGGTGGTTGTCCCCTACATACATATAAATAAAACAAATGACTGTAAACCAAGTCCACTACTCGAGCAGGGTAGCGTTCTACCAAACAAGGACTTCCACCAAGTTGGAATTATTCAAGACAGTTTATTGTAGCACAATCTCCATAAAACACCATAAAGAATTATTGTTTTATTAAGTAATTAAGAACAGTATTTTTAAATTTTTAAAACTTTTATATTTATTGTTAAATTGTAAGGATTTTTCTTTCTTTTTTCTTTTTTGGCGCCAAAACGGCTTTATAAGGTTCAATTAATTTGCAATTAATGGTTCTGAAGAAGTCTGTTTTACATTCAGATGAAAGCGCTTAACCTTACAATCTGCTGGTGTTTTATGGTGTTTTATGGAGATTATGCTACAATAAACTGTCTTGAATAATTCCAACTTGGTGGAAGTCCTTGTTTGGTAGAACGCTACCCTGCTCGAGTAGTGGACTTGGTTTACAGTCATTTGTTTTATTTTTGCGGTCTTTTATTGCTTTTTGGGTCCCCTACATACATGTCACATTGTACATGATTGTAGTACACACATATGTCGCACCCACTCCTTTGATAACCATATTGCCACTGTGGCGTGGATATCCTTCTATGTGGCCACACTTATCTGTACTGGGTTTGTAGCTGGAACATAGGCACTCATTGTACCTCTGAACTCCAGACGTATACACACATTCAAGAGCACAACACCCCATTTAGGGTGTACCTTACACAACAGCTATGGCTTTACATACCACAACATTAACACACCATGACGTTTATTGAGCTCCGATGGTTGACGTATGTGGCAGAACTATGGACACCACGTCTGTACACATTTGCATACTACATACTCAGGGGTGACCTCTGCTGAACAGACAGGGCCCATGTCCACAACAATATTCATGGATATACTCCACATAAGCGACATAAGCAAAAGCCACTGTGAGCAACATGCTTATGGATATGTGCATACACGCAACAATGAGTGGGATGTGCTTGAGGGTTACATTCCCAAACCAGACACTCACCATGCTTTGGAACATGATTCCTATGTACATCACGGAGGGACACTCAGCACTGTTCATGTGATACCTCACCTGGTGGATGGGAGACACATGTACGCCAGGGATCACTGCAGTGGCTGTACTGTGCAGAGGTGCAGGTAACACATGGCTCTGCTGTCACTAAATGAAAACTCCAGCCAAGCTAGAACTTCCAATGAGTGACCTCCCAAACCTCCTGTAACAGAGGCACATGGGATATATGCAAATGCCCTTATGAACATCAGGTGTTTCAGCTATATGGTGATTCTGATTGCCCTTGACTCTTACATTTGAAGTCGTTTTAATGGACAATTTCAGGCCAATAAGCCAAACCCCACTAGCCATGGATATGCATATTTCTGCCTTGTTATCATTAGGGTGACTGTAACAGAGGCAACCCTGTGTTTCTTATGCTTAGTCAAACACTCTGCTTATGTTGAAACACCTGATGTTCATAAGGGCATTTGCATATATCCCATGTGCTTCTATTACAGGTGGTTTCGAAGGTCACTCATTGGAAGTTCTAGCTTGTCTGAAGTTTTCATTTAGTTTTTTCTGATTGGTTTTTCAGTGTGACCTTCTAACTCATTGTTTTAATTTGTTATTTGGGATATTTTGCAGTCACCCTAATGATAATGGACAGCAACTGGTATAACTACCCTGTGTTTCTTATGCTTAGTCAAATACTCTGTATAAGCTATGCTGATGAGGTCATAACAAGGCCGAAATATGCATATCCATGGCTAGTGGGGTTTGGCTTATTGGCCTGAAATTGTTCATTAAAATGACTTCAAATGTAAGAGTTATGGGCAATCAGAATCGCCATATATAACAATCCTGTGTTTGTTATGCTTAGTCAAACACCTAATGTTGATAAGTGCATTTGCATATATCCCGTGTGCCTCTGTTACAGGAGGTTGGGGAGGTCATCCATTCAAAGTTCTAGCTTATCTGGAGTTTTCATTTAGTTTTTTCTGATTGGTTTTTCAGTGTGACCTTCTAACTCGTTTTAATTTATTATTTGGGATATTTTGCAATCACTCTAGTGATAATGGACATCAGCTGGGTATAACAACCCTGTGTTTGTTATGCTTAGTCAAACACTCTGCTTAAGCTATGCTGATGAGGTCATAACAAGGCCCTAATATGCATATCCATGGCTAGTTGGGTTTGGCTTATTGGCCTGAAATTGTCCATTAAAACGGCTTCAAATCTAAGAGTCATGGGCAATCAGAATTGCATATAGCTGAAACATCTGATGTTCATAAGTGCATTTACATATATCCCATGTCCTCTGTTACAGGAGGTTTGGGAGGTCACCCATTAGACATTCTAGCTTGTCTGGAGTTTTCATTTAGTTTTTTCTGATTGGTTTTTCAGTGTGACCTTCTAACTCTTTGTTTTAATTTGTTATTTGGGCTATTTTGCAATCACCCTAATGATAATGGACAGCAGCCGGGTATAACAACCCTGTGTTTGTTATGCTTAGTCAAACACTCTGCTTAGGCTATGCTGATGAGGTCATAACAAGGCTGAAATATGCATATCCATCGCTAGTGGGTTTGGCTTATTGGCCTGAAATTGTCCATTAAAACAACTTCAAATGTACGAGTCATGGGCAATCAGAATTGCCATATAACTGAAACACTTGATGTTCATAAGGGCATTTGCATATATCACATGTGCCTCTGTTACAAGAGGTTTGGGAGGTCACTCATTGGAAGTTCTAGCTTGGCTGGAGTTTTCATTTAGTTTTTTTTTTTATTGGTTTTTCAGTGTGACCTTCTAACTCGTTGTTTTAATTTGTTATTTGGGATATTTTGCAGTCAACCTAATGATAATGGACATCAGCTGGTATAACAACCCTGTGTTTCTTATGCTTAGTCAAACACTCTGCTTAAGCTGTGCTGATGAGGTCATAACAAGACCGAAATATGCATATCCATGGCTAGTGGTGTATGATTTATTGGCCTGAAATTGTCCATTAAAATGACTTCAAATGTAAGAGTCATGGGCAATCAGAATCGCCATGTAGCTAAAACACCTGATGTTCATAAGTGCATTTGCATATATCCCATGTGCTTCTATTACAGGCGGTTTCGGAGGTCACTCATTGGAAGTTCTAGCTTGTCTGAAGTTTTCATTTAGTTTTTTCTGATTGGTTTTTCAGTGTGACCTTCTAACTCATTGTTTTAATTTGTTATTTGGGATATTTTGCAGTCACCCTAATGATAATGCACAGCAGCTGGTATAACTACCCTGTGTTTCTTATGTTTAGTCAAACACTCTGTATAAGCTATGCTGATGAGGTCATAACAAGACCGAAATATGCATATCCATGGCTAGTGGTGTTTGACTCATTGGCCTGAAATTGTCCATTAAAATTGCTTCAAATGTAAGAGTCATGGGCAATCAGAATCGCCATGTAGCTGAAACACCTGATGTTCATAAGTGCATTTGCATATATCCCATGTGCTTCTATTACAGGAGGTTTGGGAGGTCACTCATTGGAAGTTCTAGCTTGTCTGAAGTTTTCATTTAGTTTTTTTCTGATTGGTTTTTCAGTGTGACCTTCTAACTCGTTGTTTTAATTTGTTATTTGGGATATTTTGCAATCACCCTAATGATAATGGACATCAGCTGGGTATAACAACCCTGTGTTTGTTATGCTTAGTCAAACACTCTGCTTATGCTATGCTGATGAGGTCATAACAAAGCCGAAATATGCATATCCATGGCTAGTGGTGTTTGGCTTATTGACCTGAAATTGTCCATTAAAACGTCTTCAAATGTAAGAGTCATGGGCAATCAGAATCGCCATATAGCTGAAACACCTGATGTTCATAAGGGCATTTGCATATATCCTATGTGCCTCTGTTACAGGAAATATATAGTAACAGAAAATAAATTATGCTACCTGGGAATAAATCTACTCAATGAATTAACAGCTTCTCTAATATTTAACTATAATAAAATACTAGACAAAATAGAACAAACAACTGGTTACTGGAATAAATACATATTTTCAACAGCAGACAGATTATATCTTATTAAAGCAATCATATTTCCCAAAATATTATACTTAATACAAAACTTTTCATTGCCACCTCCCAAATATATTATTCAAAGATACAATAAACTAATTTTAAATTTTCTATGGTTTCCAAATAAACTCTGTATAGCCTTAAATAAGCATTTACCAGATTGGGAAGATGGTGGAATTAATTTACCAGATATTGATTTATATATTACCTCCTCTGTTATTAAAAATATAAGACTATGGTTAACTAATCCATACACACCTATACGGAAACAAGTGCATGAGCAGATTTACATAGAATTTAATTACAATCATATACAAGACAATTTAACTGTAATATCATCACCCTTTATATGGATGTTAAAAGATTATTTCTTAGGGAAAAAGAATAATATCAATAAATTACCATCAAACTATATAGGCTCTACACTTTCAGTGTTCAAAACATATATAAACAAAATACCAAATATTAATTCTTGGATTTTTCTTATTTTCCCTATAGCTTTTACACCCACTATTCTAGACACATCCCAAATCTCTAAAATGAATATACTCAAAAAAGAATCATTACTCTTTTGGCATCAACGTATGGAGAAAGGGAAAATACTAACAAATGAACAGATAACTTACAATTATAATATAAATAAAGACCACTGGTTGCTTTTACAAAATCTAAGACATTTTCTTAGAAATAAAATAGAACAAATGCAACCTTCAGTTAGACATGAAGCTCCGAAACTCATTGAATACCTTATTCTTATCACAAAACAACCTTATCAGGGTACAGGTTACTTATCTAATATCTATAAAATTGTTAAAAAAGCAAAATATTATCATGAAAAATCATACTGGGATTATTATACTTTAACTCATTACAGCCGAGTGACGTCTCCAGGCATTTCTGCAGTTACCTCCTACTGCTCCTCTAGGCGTCAAATATTGCATGTTCATATTTGCATTAATAATTCCAAAACCATGTTACGTACAAGGTATCAGAATATTTTATCTTGAAGCATACATGATGGCAAACACAATTGTTTTGATATTTGAACTCTGTAAATGAGCATTTGTTAGAACTGTAAGGTGATAACTTCATTTTTTAAAGGCTGAAGCCATACCCACTGGGAGTTAAAGATATACACTCAAAAGAGCTCTACCGGAGGGAATGAGTTAATAAACAACCATCCTCCAATTGAAGAAGAAAAAAGTAATATTCTAAAATCTTCCAAATTTTCTATATTATCAACATACTGGCAATTATTCACTTGGAGATATCTACACAGAAGTTTCTATAAACCACATAGGTTAGCCACAATGTTTTCTAGTGAAGATCAATGTTGGAGATGCCAAATCAAGACAAAAACAGATTGGCAGCATGTTTTTATGAATGTATATGTCACAATATGTACTGGAAGTCTATTAACTATATTTTTCAGACTGTTTATAATGATAATTTTCAATTAACAAAGTCTATAATTTTATTCAATTCTCCTATTCCAAACTTTGTACAAAAAAAGACACTAAAATCCTATGGTCACTATTGGCAATTTCACGTAAAATCATAACTATACACTAGAAAAATTAGGCTTCTCCTACGTTCAAGGAATTTAAGAATTTAACATCAACATTTGCTCACATGGAAATATTAACAGTGAAGAACAGAACTAAAAGATTTACTTCATACTATTACTCTTGGATGAAAGTACTGGAAATACTTGAAAAGATCGATGAAGATATATCATCTTATCTTTCTAACTTTATATAATATAGAATTTCAATGTTATTTGCATAGACACCAATGTAAATAGTTATATAATGGTGTGAAGTTAGTAATGTTTTAGAATTGTAAATATGTTATTTATCTATATTTCATGTAATATTTCTTAAGACATCTTATTTGAAATAATAAAAAAATATATTTAGTGAAAAAAAATATTGCAAAGGATGGCAACCTTGACAAATGTCCTGTTTCAAACTGATGGTAGAGTTACTACCCTACCATGCATAGCCAATACCTATAGTCCTGAAAAAATGGCTATACTTGCAAATGGCATGTAAAATATATTTTTTTATCTTTTGCCAAGGGAAGATGTGAATCATACCATAATTTGACTGCAATAACTATGTAACTGAGCAAAAAATCTAAAATGTGATGATATTTATGTTAACGTTAACAGATTTCTAAATTTCTAAGACTCAGCTGAACTGTGAGGTAAAAGTGATATGTATTAGTGTCAAGTGTAACAAAAATGGTCAAATTAAAAGAATTATTGTTTAGATGTTTTGGCAGAACAAAACTGCTGACAATGATATTTCATTGGGGGGGATTCAGGAAGGCTTACACGGAGTTTAAGAGTAGTGTAAGCCTCCGTGTAAGCCTCCTGATTCAGCAACAGCCCAAATCTCCGTGTAAGAGACAGCTAA
>NC_056735.1:788114727-788192227 GCF_019279795.1 Protopterus annectens
CCCTGCCTCCCTACTCTTAGGGCTGCTACTCTACCGCTAAGCTATTATTTCTTGGCTTACTTTGCATATTTAGTTCTTATATCCTTTTCCACTGACTGCTAACTGTGATTGCGCTAGTAGCACACCCGTGCACACAGTAGCAAACATTTACGGGGTTTAACAAAAAAAAAAGGTTTTAATTTAATTTTATGACATCTCTTCACTTTATACACTGATGGCCAGTCGGGGCATGTGTTGTATAGTGTGTTTATTCACATTTTCATGGCCTTTCTCGTGGCTGTTTACTTTCAGCCATTCTAGTCTTCCGGGCGTGTCCACTTGCAGAGCTTAGCCTACAGACACGCTTCTACTCTCTTACACGGACCGTGTAAGAGTTACTAGTGTGATTCAGCATGCCTCATGCACCTCATGCATATGCATGACATGCTGACATCACACAGTTTAACTGCAGCCTCCGTGTAAGAGTTATAACTCTTACACGGAGGCTTCCTGAATCTGGCCCATTGTCTTAGACAAATGCTGAAATCACACTTAAGGAAGCATGTACTATATATATGTCTCATATATATATATATATATATATATATATATATATATATATATATATATATATATATGTATATGGGTCTATATGACTTGGTCGAGAGTTCATATAATCGACTGTTTATTTGGTCGACAGTTCATTTGATCGACAAGCATTTTAGGTGGGGGGCTTCGCCCCCCACACCCCCCAACTATATATATCAACTCCAGGGTCACACAACATTGGGGAAGGGGGAAAATGCTTGTCAATCAAATGAACTGTTGACCAAAAAAACAGTCGATCATATGAACTGTCGACCAAGTCATATATATATATATATATATATATATATATATATATATATATATATTTATACATGTATATGTTTAGACATATATATATTTAGATATATATATATATATATATATATATATATATATATATATATATATATATATATATATATATATATATATATATATATACATATATATATATACATATATATATATATATATATATATATATATATATATACACATAGTCACATAGTAACTATTGTCTGTTCTCGAACCATCCTATATGTAGGTATTAAATATTTTTATTTTATATCTTTAAAATTAGTGGCAATTGTATACATTTTATGGTACTACAGCTCAGCAAATGTTGCGAAACTAAGGTAACATACTTACATAATAACATAATAACAAAAATAGGCACACTGTAAGATTCCAATAGGTCTTACTGTATGAGATAGTATTCTTTATCAAGAATGTGCATGTGATTTGATGTTAAGAAAAGGGCTCTGCAATTCCTCAAGCTATACAGACACACAAGGAATTATATATTGCTACTCTGAAGACCATGACATGAATCAGATTCACTGCTCCTACACCCTAACATTTTATACTGGCACAGAATGGTAATGTAATTCTCTAAAGTATCAGAGTTACTAGATAAAAGGCTGAATTCAGAAATGTCAGAACAATGAGGGTGCATGGCCTCTGCCATCCTACTCAGGATAGTAAAATGCAATCCTTCAACCCAAGATGGATCATCCTGGGGAAGCTGTATACATCAAATTTAATACCTTGGCACACCAAGATATTGAATTCAGTAGGGAATCATGATGCCTTGACAGATGTATTGTATTCAGATAACTTCTATGCTGATGAACTGCATTACCATGTTTGTATATAGTACCAAGGTTCTTCAAGGACTGGTAGGTGCTGCTGAGTTTAGCTAATGGTGTAAAGCAGGGCATCTCTATCTGTATGTTATAAATGGTACTGCAGATGAGAGCCAGAGGGTACAGATATAGTAGTTAAAGATGCACAAAATAAGGATGATTTCCACAATGGAAAGTGAAAATGAGAACAGCAGTTTTAACAGTGCAGCAGTCAGAATTTCAAATTTCAGCGTCATAGATCTTGCTTTTGCAGTGTTCTGTTCCTGGCTGAGTTGCTTTCTTTGTTGGCCACGTGTGTGCACAGGGTTTTGCTGCTGGCTCTCCAGTTTCTTCCCACACCCAATAACATGCTGATAAATAAATTGGAAAGCCTCTACAGTGACTGTAGGTATGTGTGCATGCATGTGTGTACTGTGACTAGTTCCCTAACATGAGCCTGCTGAGCATCAAATAATATGTAGATGTCTTGTGATTCAGCAAAGGACAAAACAGGTACAGGAAAGACTGTCTAGGGTGATTTTGCAAAGTGAAAGTAAATAATGTTTATGATGAGGAAGCAAATCATTTGGCCATGAAAGGGACAACTGGTTAATGTTTATTATCATGGTCTGATGAAGTAGAGGTTACTCTATGAAAGTGCTTAACTTTTACTTCAATAAAGTTATTTGTCTGTGTTTTGTTAACTAGAACCATGTTTGGAAGGAGTTTTTTTTCTTTTTTTTGGATTTGGCTGCTATGTTTACTCCACACTTAACTGAGTGGTCTGCATTCTCCTTTTCTGCTGTTTAACCTGTTGGTATGAGACCACTTGGGCATGGCTGATGCCAACACTGAGTTGGACTATAATCCTGCTTTGAATATGGAAAGATTGCAACGCATGCTTAATGTAGATACATTACACTCTTATCTGTATCACATTTATCTGAGAGTTGTGAGGCATGCCAACAGGATTTGGTGTAAGCAAACCTTTTATTTTTCAATTAAGGAAGCTTGAGAATGATTTATATTGATATAAAATGTATAAATGGCAGAGGCTTCACTTTGAAGCTTGTATCCAACACAAGGTGATTCTCAGAGGTATGAGAGTGTTACAAATGCCTACTTATGGTGACATATAATTCTGAACTACTTAAGAAATGGCAGAACTTGAATCTACAGCTGGGATTAGATTATTTTAGACAACTCATTGGCTTTTTCTCCCCTATAGAACTTTTGTTAAGCATTGAGATTAAGAATTTACAGCATTATATGCTTGTTAAGTTCCCTTCAGAATCTTGACAAGTGAAAATAAATTAAGTTTTGAGTAATGCTGCATATTATGAAAACACGCTTCAGACCATTAAGCTAAGGAAACTACAGCATGATTTGAATGATTTTAGATGGGTCATGTTTTCTCTTGGCCCCAACAATCCACACAGAACAGACCTGGGAGATCAGAGAATGGAATCCATTATGACAATAGGGATAGGACTGTAAACAGATTTAGTGTCAATGCCAATGACGATGAAGAACCTGGTTCTAGGGCAATTTTTCCTATAATTCCAGAACACAAACAGCTGCACCTGTTTTGACTACAGGTGTCATCACTACCACCACAGCTCATATCTCTAATACAACTGAGCCTAATGCTCCCACCCCTTTACCGATAACAAGAGACCACAGAGAGAATTGATCATGAAGTTGAGTGAGAAGGGGAAAAGTGCAGTATCTGAACTATACCAGTACTGTAAGAACAAGGAGCAAACAATGAATAACATTGTGCTCATCATCTCTTCATACAGTCTCACCTGTGGCCAACTTTCTCTGCTAAACAAAGGTCTTTCCTTTATAACCTCACAAGCGTCAGATCTAACAGATGTTCTACTTGCCCTCAGGCTTTTCGTGAGTAATGTATCCCTGACCTTGTTGAATAAGGGTCATCAGTCTACATATTGTATATTTAAGAAACACAGCTCTTTTACCCCTGACTTCCATTCATTAGTGGAAGCCTTTGTTGAAGTATGTGATACAATAAAAATAATGGGGAAACATAAACGCAATAGCCATAATTTGTCATCCGCTCAGAAGAAAGCTCTTTATGAGCTATGGACAGCCAGACACTTAGAAATACACCCTGCAGACAAGGAAGGGGGCGGGGTCATTTTGGACAGAGAACTCTATTTGGATCAGATATTCACTATGTTGAGCGACTCAACTACTTATGTTAATATTGTTAAATACAAAGTTGATGGCTTTATTAATAGAGTTCATTTTCTGGTATATGATTTGTTGATGACAGGTCTGCTCAGTTAAGAGTTGTTTTATTATTTTACAGTAGACAATCCTGTCATTCCTAATTCATATGGGCTCCCTATGATCCATAAAAATCATGAGAAGCCACCTATGAGGCCCATCCTCGAGGTTGGGTCACTGAGCCTATATCTATCTACTTGGAAAATACAATTAGACCAGTTCTCAACTGTGTTTCTACAGTGTTGAACAATGCCAGGAGTTTCTTAGAAGATCTATACATTTGGGCTGAATCAAATTTGTATGATGATGACTTTCTTTTTGTGACACTTGATGTGACATCATTGTTTACTGTTATTCCCAATGAAGCTGGTGTTGAAAATGTTAGGCAGTTAATGACCTCCCATACTGATTTTTCCACCAGTAAGGTTGAGCTATTATGCTCTTTGATTGAGATCATACTTGAAAATAATGTTTTTGTCTTTGAGAATAATTTCTACTTACAAAAAACTGGTGTTGCCATGGGCACTGCATGCGCAAACGGTTATGCCAACTTAGTCCTTGGAAATTGGGAAAATAGTTTGGTTTTAAATGGTAATACCATTGTCCCCTCTACTGGCTTTTATATGTGGTTTGTGGATGACATATTTATAGTTTGGAAGGATATTTTTCACAAATTCAGGGAATTTACTGATTTCTTACATGATACTAATGATTTTTTTGAGGTTTAGTTACAAGTTTTCTAAACTATAGAAATTTTGGATATTTATGTGTGTGGACAAGTTCTACACAATATAGCAACATGTATTTATAAGAAACCCTGTAAAAAGAATACTCTGGTATCAAGAAGTAGTATGCATTCATGCCATGTCACGCTGAATGTCTTGAAAGGCCAGTTATTAAGTGTGAAGAGGCTACATAATAAATAATGATTTTCAGGTAGACTTTGAACAGCTAAAAAGAGATTTTATTGAAAGGGGTTACAGCCAATCCACTGTAGATGAATGTGCCACTACAACTTTGGCTATGAGAGTTACTAAAGGTAAACCCTATTTTTCAAAGAAATCTGAGTATAGATAGAATAACTCTCTCTTCACATGAATGTGCTACAAAAAGACCTACATTCACATACTCCAGTGATGTTGGGTTAGTTTGTGATTTATTTGAGAAAAATTGGCCTATATTACTACCAGACCCTAACATTAGATGGGTCATTGACTCAGAACCTAGCTTTTATTTTAGAAACAATATGTCCTCAAAGAGGCAATTCTGTTATAAAACTCATAATACTTTTGGAAAACCTGAGTCTGAAAGAAAGGGGACATTTAGATGCCATAACTGTAAGGCTTCTGATTACTATATCTTTACGAGTACTTCTTTTGTACATAATACTTCTAGCATTACCGTTGACCTAGATTTCTATGCTAACTGCAAGAGTAAGATTTAGGATGGAATTCAATAAAGCCTACATAGAGCGAATTGCCATGTAGGCATAGTGGCACAACCCCAAAATGGAACATGGCCGCTGAGGAGGGGCGTGCATAAGTGTGCGGACATGGAAGTATCTGCGGAATGCAAATTAACTCATAAGCTGGTGAAAGCTATGCAAATGAGGTTGATTTGTGATGCAATAAGCAGAAAGATGTCTGTGTAGGTTCCATGTTGGTGTAATAAATGTACGTGGATAGAAACTGTGTACTGGAGTGTAAAATTTAAACAGGGACCGTAAAATCCCATAACAAAGGGTGGCATGGCATGCAAGTAGCAAAACTATGGCCTGTGACTCTAAAAAGCAATACAAATAAATACAAAATGTAATTTATATATATATATATATATATATATATATATATATATATATATATATATATAAAGTTTGAGTGGCACACAGAGATGCGCAAACATGTGATTATGCAAAATAAATAAATAAGTGAAAAAAATAAAAATTAGACTGACACAACAATATTGCATTATAGTGCCCAGCGTGCAGAGTCTTACAATGGCAAGAGTCAGTGGTTGCTATGGAGGCAGGCCCTGGAGTACTGAAGTATCCAGCGTATACACAATTAGCTCTAAGTAAATGAGCTGCGGTTACTGAATAGCAAAAAGGGCTACAGTGTCTGCAGATATAACCCATGGTAGGGCTAGAACCATGTAGCAGTAGTAGAAAAGGTAGCTGACATCAAAAGGGGGTGTGTCATGCTATACTTAAGGGGATTGTAGCTCAGCAGCACCTGTTTGCTTTCAGCTAAGCACAGCTAAGCAGGAGATTGTGTCTGATGCTGCTGAGCTGTATTTAGCTCCATGGCATATGTTTTACCTGGTTTAAGAAAAGCTGAGCATGCCCATGCTTGGGGGAGTGTCAAAACTGCTGAGCACTTTTACACTAGTGCCGTGGGTTTGCATGGCATGATGCAGTGCTTATCAGTGAAAAAATTTGAAAAAAAAGAAAATAGTCTGGGAAAGCTAATCTGGTAGAAAAGACTGATAAACCCTGTTCAACAGACATTGGTCCATTCAACCCCCCAATGATATACCTATCAGTTGGAGTGCAGCATAATGAGCCAATCACACAGGCTGCCTCTTCAGCACACCACTATAAAGTATGCATACACCCTACAATCTGATTTTTCCCACATACTCTGCATCATTGGAATACAGACTTGGGAATTTTAATTGACAAAATGCTAGGGGCTGCTGCTGTTCTGCTACATCTGTATGCGCTCGAGGCTGAGGTCAGTGATGATGCTGATGCTGAAAATAGGCCCAGACTGAGAAGGAGAAGAGTGTTCAGGCCCAGGGTAACCTTCCAGGAGATACATGAGCTGGAGATTGTAGAGCACTACAGGGAGACAGGGATATACTACAGAAATTCACCGAGCTCTGCCGCCCTCAACTCAGACCCAGACCCAACAGAGAGGAACCCATCCCAGTGGAAACAAAGGTATGTGTAGCCCTTAGAATATTAGCTACAGGTACTTTTCAAAGACCAACTGGGAATATAATGGGGGTCACACAGGCATTTGAATCCAGGGTACTCCACTAGTTCCACCCGCACCCCTGAGGAAAGGGTCAGCAATATGCATCTGTTCCACCATGTAGCACACTACCCTGAGGTACTGAGTGCCATAGACTGCACTCATGTGCACATCAAAGTACCACCAGGTGAAGAGGACAGGGTCTACATCACCTCAAGGGGTACCACTCCATCAACTGCCAGGTCGTGTGCAATGCCCAGGGCATTATGAATGTGTGTGCTTGTAGCCCTGGTAAGTATCACAACTTCCACATCTGGCACACCTCACAGCTGTAATAGATGTTTGCCAGGGGGAAAATCCCATACAGCCATTTACTGGCAGATGCTGGCTACACACTGGAACTGTGGATGATGACACCCATCAGAAATGCACACACACACATACTGAAGAATACCATAATGAGGTAGACGCACATACTAAGACTATCATAGAGCATGTATTTGACCTGCTCAAGTCATGGTTCTGCTGCCTCGATATATCCGGTAGAGTCTTGTAGTACTCTCCAATCACATGTGAACACATGCTCACAGTATGTGCCATGCTACACAATATGATTCTGTGGAAACAGCTGTGCAGGAGCATCACAGGGAATAAACACACAGTATTCCAGCAGTGCCAAGGTCCCCACAACCACAGGGGGACTCAGAGGAGGATCCCCCTGAGCCTGTCCCTGTTGGCAGATGTAGGTGTGCCCAGTATGTCTTAGCCTTGACAAAGAGGCAATGCATAGCACATGCACTGACAACTTAGTGTCTTAGGAACTGACACCTCACTCCAACTCATATACATAGGAAACAGGATGCCAGCAACACCACACAACCTCTACCTTACCATGTATTGGCTGTGTACTGTGTGCACCAGACAGATACAGCCCTGAAGAACTGTTATCTCAACTGCTGCAGGCACAAGGTAAGCCACTCTTCTTTACAACAAATGAATTGGGTAGTAGACTGTGGTAGCATATATATATGGACCTGTCATATGTATGCAAGGGAATAGAGTAGGTGCTGGGATAGCTGCAGACAACTGACAGCTATGTGGGACAACAGGAACTCTCTGTCCAATACTGACTGACCCATAATATGCAGTAGGCCCCAAGCCAGCAAAACCCAATGCACTATGTGAGAGAATTACAAACAGCAGGGTCACAGGACAGATGTTTGACTGCCAATCCTAGAGTCCCCTACCCCCAACACATCCGTGTTCCCATGTAACTGCAATTACACTATGTTTGCAAGGTAACAGCAGCAGACCACACAACCTCTGGGCTATCTCAGTCAACCTGGTGACATGTCACATTTCCCCAATATGTAGGGGTCAAAGTGTTATGTTTGTCTGTAGTTGATAGTGTCAGAAAATAAACTGCATTGTCTGTTGGCTGTCTTGGCTTAGTGGGCTAAGTACGTTACCATGGTTGATGGGGTACGTGGTTCAAGACTGACTGAGCCCACTATTTTGCATGTGAGCTACACTTATGGTAGGAGTTCTACAGACTGTCCATATGTCAGTATTTGTTACTGCAAGAAAGCTGGACAAAGACAGAGACAATGGATGGACAGGGGGCCACAGATATGGACAATACACAGCTCTGAGTAACCTAGGCAATGGCTAGTAGAACAGCATGTTGTAACAAGTCAGTGCAGCGCCAGGATATAAAGGCAGTCATGTATTTGTGTCAGTATGTACAAGTCAGTGGGCACCATCCATACCTCACAAATGTACAGAGTTTCACAGAATATCCATATTTATGGCTCAGATATCTGTTCTGTTTGTCATAATATTGCAGTTTTCTGGAAAACTATTGGCAAATCAATAAAGGTTGCTGTGAGAAAATAATGAGTCAGTTGAGATGCAAACTTCATACCCATCAGAAAATGCATGCTAATACAAAACCATTCTACCGACTACCTGAATTTGTAAGATCAATATTTAAATCTTGTTCCCATGTTTGGTACTGTGTCCCACCAATATATATGACCCTGTCCAGATTTCTGGCTGTAAGAGTTTGAGAGGTATGAGCAACATGTAGCCTTATAATAACAGTACAACACAAGCCGTCTGAGGATGAGAGCAGATGTATGGAGCACAATGCTGGACAATGTGCAAAACAGGTACAGTCAGAGGTGTGAGGTCCATAACCCTGTGGGTGGTGTTACATTCCTACCCCAGTCACAGCATACCTACAACTACATAGAGAAGCAACTGTGGACAAGGCCAGAAACTGGAGCAGGGCAGAACAAAGGACCACATATAATGGAAGGAGAACTACTGGCCAGACAAATGTAGAAAGTGCAGAATAGAACAGATTGTGCAGTAGCCTGGGTACCCTGCAGTGTATGGAGTCAGTAACCCAAATGTCTGTCAGCGGTTCCTTACATCAATGTATAATGATCTGACACTGATGTACCATGAAATCACAGTGCTATGTAAAATGTACCAGACGTATTATGCAAAACTCTGTTCAGTCCAATACACTCTGTACACACCCTAGATATGCATCAGATATTACGGAGAGCAGACAGCCAGGAAATCCTTCAGGGATTACATCAGGAAGGTGCTGGACTGTTTAATTAGGTTCAGTAGACAATTGATTGTACCACACAAAATCCTGGACTGGAGTACAGGTAGGTCTGGCCTGGAGTCCCATTGTAAGTATTGATGGTGATATTGGACATGCTCCTACACTTAGCTAATTTCAGCCCATGTCTGAACCCACATCTGACTATAGAACTGTGATGTTCATATATTTCTGTGCATACAGACAGCTATGTATACCTTAACTGTCTCGCCCTGTCCCCATCAGACAAGATTACCCTTATCTATCCGTATGTGGCACACATAAGATATACCTGAGAGAGAGAGAGAGAGAGAGAGAGAGAGAGAGAACCAAAAAGGCATAGAATTATGCAGTGCTGCAGCCACTCATACACTAATTGTAACCAGTGGCACTTGAAATCAGTACAGTGAGCTCTAGTATGTAATAGTAGGTTGGTAGGGGGTGTAATCTCACATAAACCACTGTCTGTGTGTATGTTCTACATGCAGCAGAATACACATGCCTAACAGGCCTATGTCTGTGCAATGGTCACTCATTTTATGTCCCTGTGACTAGTGTCCTACACAACAGTGGCCTCCCTGTCAGCAGCTACTGATGTCATCCACCCCAACAGCAGTAGCAGACACTCTCCAATTCAACAAGCTCCATGGTGCATGCAATAACTATGTAGCATTATGATGTATACAGCTAGGTAGATAGTGGTTCTAATCACAGCAACGGTATCTCGGAGATGTGTGTGCATGTGTGTAAGTATATCCCCTTGCAGCTGTGTGTATTTATTGCCTATGTGTGTGCAATGCCAATACATTTTAAAGCATGTGCCTACCTGTGAACCCCCATTGGTCTACTTTGTAGGGGCTGATGTCGTCCACCTTAGATGCACAGTTACACACTCTCTATCCACATAAGCTCTGTGGCACATGTGATAAGTTTGTTGCACTATAATATATGCAGCTTGATAGGTAGTGGTTCTAATCCTAGCAATGGCAACTCAGTGTGTGTGTGTAAGTATATCCCCTTGCAGCTGTGTGTATTTCTTACACATGTGTGTGCAATGCCAATACATTTTAAGGCCTGCTCCACCCTCTTAACCCCCCATTGGATTACTTTACAGGGCCTGCTGGTGTCATCCACCTTAGATGCACAGTTAGAGACTCCTAAGGTGCATAAGCTCCAGGTCACATGCAATAAGTACATAGCACTATAGTGCATACAACTAGATTAGTAGGGGTTCTAACCTCAAAACTGGCCACTATGTGTGCATGTGTGAAACATATCCCCTGTAGCAGTGTGTTTGCTTTTTTGCATGATGGTTATACCATTTTGAGGGCCTGTTCCACCCTGTTAATCCCTCCATTGGATTAATTTACAGGGCCTGCTGGTGTCATCCACCTTAGATACACAGTTAGACTCTTCAGGCACATAAGCACTGTGGCACATGCAATAAGTACATAGTACTAAACTATGTGAATCTAGATAGGTAAGGGTTCTAATCTCAAAACTCACAAGTTTGAGGTGTGTGTGTGTGTGTGTGTGTGTGTGTGTGTGTGTGTGTGTGTGTGTGTGTGTGTGTGTGTGTGTGTGTGTGTGTGTGTGTGTGTGTCTGTGTGTGTGTGTGAAGCACAACCCCTTTAACAGTGTGGCTGCCTTTTGTATGAGATGGTTATACCATTTTGAGGGCCTGTTCCACTCTGTTAATCTCTCCATTGGATTACTTTACAGGGCCTGCTGGTGTCATCCACCTTAGATGCACAGTTAGACACCCTCCAAGCACATAAGCTCTGTTGTGCATGCGATAAATACGTAGCACCATAGTACATACAACTAGACAGGTAGGAATCCTAATCTCAAAACTGGTGACTCTGTAATTGTATGTATGTGTGTGTGTGTGTATGCATATCTTCTTGCAGCAGTGTTGCTGTCTTCCCTGTGTTTGTATGCAACAGTTATACCATTTTAAGGGCCTGTGAAAACCTGTTAACCCCCCAGTGGCAACCTTTGCAATAACTGCAGGTGCCATCCCCCTGAATAGTAGTGTCCAACACTACAAAAACATATAAGCTCCATGGTGCATGTGATATGTATGTAGCACTATAGCATATTTATCTAAACAGGTAGGGGTTCTACTCTTAACAAGGATAGTTCATGAGTTGGTGTGTGTGTGTGTGTGTGTGTGTGCGTGTGTGTTGTGTGTGTGTGTGTGTGTGTGTGTGTGTGTGTGTGTGTGTGTGTGTGTGTGTGTGGGACCACATATAAGGGAAGGAGGAACTACTGATCAGACAAATGTAGAAAGTACAGAATAGAACAGATTGTCCAGAAGCATGGGTACACTGCAGTGTATGGAGTCAGTAACCCAAATGTCTGTCAGCAATTCCTTACATCAATCTATAATGATCTGACACTGATATACCAAGAAATCACAGTGCTATGTAAAATGTATCAGACATATTATGTAAAAGTCTGTTCAGTCCAATACACTCTGTACACATCCTAGCTATGCATCAGATATTATCGACAGCACACAGCCAGGAAATCCCTCAGTGATTATATCAGGGAGGTGCTGTACTGTTTAATCAGGTTCAGTAGACAATTGATTGTAGCACACAAAATCCTGGACTGGAGTACAGGTAGGTCTGGCCTGGAGTCCCATTATAAGTATTGATGGTCATATTGGACATGCTCCTACATTTAGCTAATTTCATCCCATGTCAGAACCCACATCTGACTATTGAACTGTGATGTCCATATATCTCTGTGCATACAGACAGCTGTGTATACCTTAACTATCTTTTCCTATCCCCATCAGACATGATTACCCTTATCTATCCATATGTGGCACATATAAGATATATTTGGATCTGTTGAGTTTAATATAGAGACACAAACACACACACACACACACACACACACACACACACACACACACACACACACACACATATATATATATATATATATATATATTTATGGGTACCATATATTTATATCATATATAGATAGGCAGACAGAGGGGGCAGAGACAGAGAGAGATAGAGAGAGAGACACAAAAAGGCATAGAATGATGTAGTGCTGCAGCCACTCAAACACTAATTGTAATCAGTGGCACGTGAAATCAGTACAGTGAGCTCTAGTATGTAATAGTAGGTTGGTAGGGGGTGTAATCTCACATCAACCACTGTCTGTGTGTATGTTCTACATACAGCAGAATACACATGCCCAACAGGCCTATGTGTGAGCAATGGTCACTCATTTTATGGTCCTGTGACTTGTGTCCTACACAGCAGTAGCCTCCCTGTCAGCAGCTACTGATGTCATCCACCCCAACAGCAGTAGCAGCCACTCTCCAATTCCACAAGCTCCATGGCACATGCAATAACTATGTAGCATTATGCTGTATACAG
The DNA here is from genome assembly GCF_019279795.1 of Protopterus annectens. Classification (NCBI taxonomy): domain Eukaryota; kingdom Metazoa; phylum Chordata; order Ceratodontiformes; family Protopteridae; genus Protopterus; species Protopterus annectens. The sequence goes on from NC_056735.1 coordinate 788,127,665, forward strand.
CTAGGTAGATAGTGGTTCTAATCACAGCAACGACAACTCGGTGAGTGTGTGTGCATGTGTGTAAATATATCCCCTTGCAGCTGTGTGTATTTATTGCCTATGTGTGTGTGCAATGCCAATACATTTTAAAGCATGTGCCTACCAGTGAACCCCCCATTGGTCTACTTTGCAGGGCCTGCTGATATCATCCCCCATAGATGCACAGTTACTCACTATCTATCCGCATAATTTCTATGGCACATGTGATAAGTGTGTAGCACTATAATATATGCAACTTGATAGGTAGTGGTCCTAATCCTAGCAATGGCAACTCTGTGTTTGTGTGTGTAAGTATATACCCTTGCAGCTGAGTGTATTTCTTACATATGTGTGTGCAATGCCAATACACTTTAAGGCCTGTTCCACCCTCTTAACCCCCCCCCGTTGGATTACTTTACAGGGCCTTCTGGTGTCATTCATTTTAGATGCACAGTTAGAGACACATAAGGTGCATAAGCTCCAGGGCACATGCAATAAGTACATAGCACTATAGTGCATACAACTAGATCGGTAGGGGTTCTAATCTCAAAACTGGCAACTGTGTGTGCATGTGTGTGAAGCATATCCCCTGTAGCAGTGTGGTTGCTTTTTGTGCAATATGGTTATACCATTTTGAGGGCCTGTTCCTCCCTGTTAATCCCTTCATTTGATTACTTTACAGGGCCTGCTGGTGCCATTTACCTTAGATGCACAGTTAGACTCTTCAGGCACATAAGCTCTGTGGCACATGCGATAAGTACATAGTACTAAACTGTGAATCTAGATAGGTAAGGGTTCTAATCTCAAAACTGACAAGTTTGTGGTGTGTGTGTGTTTTGTGTGTGTGTGTGTGTGTGTGTGTGTGTGTGTGTGTGTGTGTGTGTGTGTGAAGCACAACCCCTGTAGCAGTGTGGCTGCCTTTTGTATGAGATGGTTATACCATTTTGAGGGCCTGTTCCACCCTGTTAATCTTTCCATTGGATTACTTTACAGGGCCTGCTGGTGTCATCCACCTTAGATGCACAGCTAGACATCCTCCAAGCACATAAGCTCTGTTATGCATGCGATAAGTCGCACCATAGTACATACAACTAGATAGGTAGGAATCCAAATCTCAAAACTAGTGTCTCTGTAAGTGTATGCATATGTGTGTGTGTATGCATATCTTCTTTACAGCAGTGTTGCTGTCTTCCCTGTGTTTGTGTGCAACAGTTATACCATTTTAAGGGCCTGGGCAAACCTGGTAACTCTACAGTGGCAACCTTTACAGTACCTGCAGGTGTCATCCCCCTGAATAGTAATGTCCAACACTACAAAAACATATAAACTACATGGCGCATGCGATATGTATGTAGTGCTATAGCAGTTATAAATAAACAGGTAGTTCTACTCTCAACAAGGATCGTTCATGAGTTGGTGTGTGTGTGTGTGTGTGTGTGTGTGTGTGTGTGTGTGTGTGTGTGTATGTATGTGTACATATATCCACTTGCAGCAATGCGACTGTGCTAGGGCCAGTACCTGTCCCATCATGCATGTTGCAGCCAGTGTTTGACCGGGGTCTCTCCTGTGAAAATAACTAAAATAGTACATAGGTCCCCAAGAATGTAGAACAACAAATGTCCTACATGTGTGTAATAGTTGCATAAAGCAGTAATTTTACATCAGAGACATCTGAATGTTCTAAGACATATAATAATCTAGGGAAATGCTAAATTTATTAAGGTGGCATCCCTATCTTGTGTTGCCTATATGTGTGCAATTTGTATACATGTCAAGGTCCTGTGAGTATACTCTGCCCCTAAATAACCCACATGTATCTAGGCATAAATGCTAACCACCATCACTCACATTTGTAGGCATTGACTAAGGCTGTGGTGACTGTAAGTTGTGTGCTGTCTGTCATTGACCCTCTAAATGATGTTAACACACTTCAACTGGGTCTTACATCGAGTACAGACTGGTGCCAATGTCCTGGTCTCAAGCTAAATGCAGAACAAAGTACTATCATACCATATGGCAAGGACATGGCCCCACTGTTTGCCACAACATCGGCAACCCCATAAACACACAACCTGTGTTGAGAGACCTGGGTATTCAGTATTTAACCATCATGTAGTAGCAATGGTCAGAAAGGCCTTGTACATGGTTCAACTCATAGGTAAAGGTAATGCATCTAGAAATAAGGTGGACATTACCTCTGTATCATCCTCAGTCAGTAGAACAATAATTTAGTACAATGGCCCATTTAATATGTACCTATCCAGACATCTGCACTAACTGGAAAGGTCATGGTAATACCTACAAAGGTAATCCATGGCCTCCAACACCTGTCCCATGCAGACAGCCTCTAATCAGTAGTGTCCCACTTGGTATTGGACAGGTTGCCCAGAGGTGGTCTCTGGCACGCCTACAAGGCAATGTTGGACCCTGCTCTTCAACAGCTGCTCGATATATGTGAGTCTACTTCCTTGTGCATTACCAGCACAACAGGCTTGAATCTAATATGCAACATCAACAAAACCTGTCGGAGAGACAGGTTTGTCTCTCAGAGGTTTCCCTGTCTCAAGAATGCACCTCCCATACATGTCAAACAGAGTACCATGCAGACCCTCATCAAGTGCAACTGTGATGAGTGGATGGGATACCACAAATCTGTCCAGGGATCCCAACTGTGTCCCTCAATGATAGGGGAAACTGGTGCTTATTGATGATTCTGTTGGGGATAAATTAATGGCTAGGCTTGTAAGTGACCCAGGGCCATTACTGTAGTAACCTTCGATGATCCTATGAATCTATGATCCTACTGAACTCCCAGGTGACATGAATCAAGACTAGCATGCTGTGTCAAGGGGTATGCATGCAAGATTAAGCCATCTGCCTCCATTGCCCCTGACACACTGTTCTACACATATGCATCTAGGTAACCATGTACATGTACAGCCGTACCTTGGTGACGTCACAATTCTGCATTGCCACTATGCCATCCTGAGCTGCTGTATTGGCATCAGGTCCCTTTGGTGTAGATACACAGACACCTGGAACAGAAACAGAAAAGGTCTGGGAGATAATGGTCAATCAGCAATAATAACACCAATGCAGCATCATGGGACAAAGGTACATATACTGTGATGTGTACTCATGACGCATCCCAGTAGACACCAGCTTACAGGGCATAACACTACTGCACTACTAATTGTCAGTAACTGCACTATAGTCACCCTGTGCATCAGACACATATTAGCATGTCCCTGCATCAATGTTATGGATGACAGGGATGTGGCACAGGTATCATCACATGCACAGGGTGTGGTGTGGGGTTGCCAGAGGCCTAGGCCATGCCACACAGTTGACATTGTGTGTGTTTGTGTGTGTGTGTGTGTGTGTGTGTGTGTGTGTGTGTGTGTGTGTATGCATGTGTGTGTGTCTGGAGGGGTGCTGATTAGCTGGGCTATGGAGAGGAGCTCTGTGCATTTGTTGGTTACCTGCATGTTACAGTGATATGTGAGTGTGTGCATGTACACAGTCAAGCACATGCTAGCCCTACACTAGGGTATGTTGGACAGCTGTGGCCCATACATGGCAGAATGTACAGTTCACTGTCTCTGGCCATGAACATGGAAACTGGTTCTGCCAGGAGCAGCACTGGCACCACCATACCCAGAGTCAGATGTAAAACTACTTGCTGATGGTGACTGGTGTCTGCTGGATCCATGTCCTCACAACATTGCCCAGGACCACATGCCTATGGCCTGCCATAATGTGGTGTGTACAGCACTCCCCCTTCAGTAGTGCTGGTGATACTCCACTACGGGAGTGTGACTCTGCATTCCATGTGGGCTCTCAGCTGATGTTCATACTGACCTATATCCACATGTCTGATGTCCTACTCCCACTACATTTTCCAGGACAGACATTGCATGGTTAAGGAGTGTCAGTGTCTCACCCCACCGTCTGTCCACTACATCGGAAAAATTATATAGAGCATCACCAATGCTGTGGATGGAGTCAGGGACACCCGGCAGTGATGCGCTCATGATCCTGAGCATCCATCTGGTGTTTCATTCAGAATGTGCTTGTGCCTCCAGGATGGACCGAAACATGCATCGGGTGACACATGCTGTGACACCTCTGACAGGTGTTGGATGACAAGCAGTCCTTTTTTGAGCACCCCTGTCAATCTGCTTGTGTGAGACCTCACCAACTCCATGGCAATGGCTACTCTCTACAGTCACAGATGCCATAGTCACCACACTCTCCTGTTTGATGCTACCACCCTCAGACTGTCCTACATCTGTGGCCACAGGGGACTGGGTATGTGTGGGGATACTGACTGTGTGTGGGGACATTGGGGGATGAAGTGGGATGTCAACACATGGGGCAGATTCAGCCCCCAATAACCCCACCTGTGCCTCACTATGGCTGCCATCATCATCAAAGTTTGATGAGACACTGACATCAGGTTGTGAGGGGGACACACTCCAACCCCCGTGGACACCTGTGAGGAGGAAGACAACATGACTACATTAATTCCTGCACTATTATGTCAGCTGTTCCACACACACACACACACACACACACACACACACACACACACACACACACACACGCACACACGCACACACGCACACACACATGCACACACGCACACACACATGCACACACACACACACACACACACACACACACACACACAAAACATACATACAGGAGAGGTGCCACAATTGCATTATACATGCCACACCTTATTACTGATCCCATGCACAACACAAGCAGACCACAACAGACACAGACAAGACAGGCCATTAACGAGTGCAGTGTAGCTAAGTCCAGTTAATGTTGCTAGTATTATATACCTGTGAGATAAGTGACATGTCAGTGTATGTGATGGACATTCACTTTTAACACACTGCACCCCTTTTCTACCATACTAATGCTCCCCTTTATAGCAGACTTCCTAGATCTTCACAAAACTATGTGTGAATATGTTACAGCTCCTGCAAATATGCTACTGTGATTACCATGTAATGGATTGTAGTCAACCCCTCCACAACTGAACATACAAGTATTGCAATATTGCTAAGCTTAATTAGTTGTGTCCATGGCAAACTGGCAGCCCTTAACATGTCTTGGGTATAGATGAGCCATAACAATACAGTTGCACACTCACCAGCTTCAGGATGATGGACTCTAGCCACACTAAAGGTACCTATGGAATTGTGGGGGAAACGTATTGTCAGCAGACAGAAATGTGGCATTGGTAAAGGGTAATGTGTGCATATATCAACATGTGCAGTACAAACTTTAATTCTGCCCACATTGCTGATATTCTCAATATATGTGCACACGTGTGTTACAAACACCCCCCCACACAAATGCAGAATAACCTGACATCCATGTACAGGTGTGCAGAGGTTACCACTTTGACTGCTAAAGTATTAATGTGATGACCACGGGAGGCTTATCTGGATGCTTCTCTATTGTGGAAGCTGTCCCACCCACCTCCACAACATATGCAGTAATGGATCTTTGTTAGCTGGTGGCTGAACCCAGGTTTGCCAGGAACTCCTCTGTGGCCAAGAGTGGTTGTAGTTTTGGAGGCTCTCCACTGGTGCCAGCACAGTTCCTGTCCACAACTGCAGCCCATTTCCATGTATTATTTATCATGTCTGTGGCACAGTGTCAGACCTGCTAATAGCTCCTTTCCTGTTGCCTGACATGATTCACTGATTCCAAGAGGTCTGACCACAGTGCAGCTAGTTTTTGCTGATTAGGGCAACTCCTCAACAGCAGGATCTGGTAATCAAGAATCAGTCCGTTGAGTATGGCAGCATTTTCCGCATCTGAAAATGGTGGGTTCCTACATCGATATATCACTCCTGAAAGACAAGAAGAGGGGAACACATCACAGGACCACATACATTGCTGTCCATTATGTACACACCCTACACATCCACATTTGCCAGCACTATCCTCTGCTAACTCCCATATCATACCCCACCATCTATCACCATAGTATGTATGTGGCTATCAGCAAAATAGTGCCAATACCTCATGCATTACCCTCCTGATCTTGCTGTTCCCTGCTACTTGCTACATGTTCTCTTAGGTAATCCATTGAATTTTCTTGTTGCATCTATTACTGCTTGTTTATAGCCTGTCTACATTGTATGCAGTGGTGTCAGCCTCCTACCTTTGTTTTAAGCACCTGGGTTATAGACCCACCCATTAAGTCTCCCTGGCCTTCATCCCTCAGATTCTGGAATATATGGCTGGACAATGCCCTACAGTTTCCCCTGCAAGTCTAGTTAACATGGGCATCCTGGCACAGTGTAGCAACTGCCTCATGTACACAGACAACCATTTACAAACACTACCAAGGAACACAATTTGTGAGAGATGCAATGACATTAGGAACCTACAGTCCATTCTCTCTCCCTGTCAAGCCTGCATATCTGGCATCGAACAGTTTGTCAACACAATCAGCACACCTCGCACACCATCCACACCTATGCAACACATACTCACATATGCATAGGTCCTCAACATACACATCCACTAACAAAGGAGACCTCTGTGTCAAAAGCATATGTGAACTTCACAGCCCTCCACAGCACATACCACACATAGCCACACACCTATGTCCCACTGCCGAGAAGGCATCACCATAAATAAAATATATTAGACATAGGAGACTGCATTGTGAGACACACAGCTGTGCCTCTCACCAGGCTGTATAAGGGGAAGGTCACAGTTACTTGTCTGTCAGGTGCCAGAATCTGCCAAATCACATACACACTGCCGTCTCTCAACAACAGGTACTGTCATGAGTGTATCACAGTCCATGTTAGCATGCCTGACCTGACTCGTACCTCCCTGGACTACATGCAGTGCAATATGATTGAGCACGCTGATTATGTGTCCCAGACAGGTATATCCCTAGCCTTATGCAGCATTCTACTGTCACCCAGAATGATGCCACAATTCAATCAGGAAATGGTTGACATTCACAATTGGCTTGTTATCTTGTGCCATTCTAGGGGGATCCAGTACATGAGAGCCTGGGATGATATGATCAACAGACCATGATGCTTTGCCAGAGATGGCCTCCATCTGTCTCAACTGCCCTTCATGCATCTGGCAGTTCTTACCACCCCCATAGTACCTTTAGAAGGAGAAGTGGTGAGTTTAACACTACCAACATACAAATGTAAGAACATCACAAATTGAAGGCCATGCTGCTAAATGCTAGGTGACTAAACATGAACCTGCGCTCATTGCAAGCATTTTTAACCCTGGGACATGCTGACAACTATGCAGTCACAGACATATGGTTCAAAGCGGCAGAGAGCACCCCCACCCTTACATGGTCACCCATCCTAGCATATATTCAGACACCAAAGCGTGGGCACTAAAGCCATGGGACATGGGGTTTTACTATATATGAAAGGCATATACACCTCCAGGCTGTACGTGCAGTAAGATGCATGGGGGACACTGCATGGGCAGTCCACCTTTACAAAGATACCTATTCAAATTATAGCTAGCTATCAGCATCCACACATGACCAGGAAGTCCATTCTGCCTATATGGAATTGATCAATTGCATCTGGATTTGGGTCTGCACCCTGATACTGGGTTACTTGAACTACCCAAACATATATTGGAAGATGTTGTCATGCTAGCAACAAATGCCCAGAGATCCATCAACAGTGGAAATGGAGACACCTCAGAGCAGCTAGGTGGAACCCCCACATGAGGTGAAGGCTTGTTGGAGTTGATATTAGACAAAATGAGTAACCACTGCAGCATCCCAACAGTGTCATCGTCTGTGAACAAAGTGACCATAAAGTGGTCATATTTGCAGTCACCTTCTCCCACAATACCCATCTATCTAGAGTCAGACATACATGCAACTCCAAAGTTGAATATGGCCTCCTGAGGGATGGTATACACACCTTTGCAGCCCCCACTCCCTCTGTAGGAACTGGCACCAATATCCACAAATGCACAAAACCGCTATATGTACATTTCTATATATGCATGGAGTCGGGTATACCCGACAGGACTACATCATCTTCTGCAGGGATACGTAAACCTGATTGATGGACATCTGCAATAAATAATGTCTGTAACAGAGATGACATACTGCTGTCCAAGACAAACTAGGAACAGGTGCCCATTTGATACAATGTCACCTTAGCCTGAACAAGCAAATAAGATCACTACTGGAATCCTGCAAAGCAAACCCCGACCTACATTGGTGACATCTACTACAGACAATCATCGCCCCTTCTTCACATATGTCTGCAACATCAAAGGAAGGACTCAGATCTGCTCAGTAATGGTGGTCAAGGACACCAGATATACAAGTGCTGTGGGTATAGTATACTTGATGCCTGACAGATTCAGTGTAGGCTTCACCCCTGTCCCCCAGCAGTACATCAGGACATTTCCAGTACCTATCCCCTTCCCCTTATATGTAGGGAACAGGTCAGCACTACCACCTCAAAATCATGGTATATAGCTGTCATGGGAGCCTATCACAGGATGCAGGCTACATGATCCCAAGCATGACCTATTTCACTAAGGCATGACTACCACCTTTGTCCCAGTTGAGTGGAGGACACCCACTGTCACCTCTTTACACTAAGGTGGGGCGTCCACCAATCTGGCACATTATAGACCCATCAGCCTAAGTAGACTGATCTGCAAGGCCACGGCACAGTTTACAGTGAACCTGATTAACTAGGATATTGGTGACCTCAACACAGTCCATCATGCACAGTTAGGCTTTATCAAGGTTACAATTGGTTGACCTCTTTGGCACAGTCACCAAAGCTATGGATGGGGGTGACAGTGCACACTGCCTACCTTGACCTAGCCAAAGACTTTGACAGTATTTGCTCCCACCTAGGCATCAGTCCATATGTCACCAGATGGGTAGCACACTAGCACACTGACAAGACCCACCTAGTCCACATAGGGGAATACCCCCATGCAGTAGGCCTATAGCTAGCAGCGTAATCTGGTGTTCTGTGTTTGAGCCTCTGTTATGTGTAATGTACTCTTCTGAGGAGCAGGTCACAGCCATTGGGCTATGGCTGACCATGCTTGCTGATGACTGCATGCTGGGTGCTGTCACTGGATTCTCTAGACCCAGGAGGGTCTCATGCAGACACATAACTGATGCCAGAAACATGGCCTCAGACTGCATACCAGGACATGCAGCATCATCCCCTTTGGGATCCTAAGCACGCAATCAGTCAAGAGGGTTATGTGCACATAGGTTGAAGGCAACATGACATTTGCCCACCATGTTGCTTCCGTTGTAAGGAAAACCTTCTACATGGCCCACTTCATACATAATGCTATGTCATCCAGGGATATGGGGCTCACAACATCCTTGTATCCCCCCTAATAAGGACCATTATTCAATATAATGCCCCTGTGATCATTTACCTCATAATGTGCATACAGAAGCTGTGGAGCTCACAGAGGTTCCCATCACGGAATACCAGGGCATCACACATCTACTATGCACAGATTAGCCCATCTATCTATCCAGTTCCATATAGACTCCTCAGAGGTGACCTCTGTCTGACACATAAGGTAATCATGGACTCCACCTTGATGGGACTGCTGCACAACTGCAAGTCAGGTTCCACTCTATTAACCCACACACACACACCCTCAACCTTGTGTCACATCAACAGGACTTGTTGGTGGGTCAAATGTGTGTCCCACACACTTACCCAGCTGTGGAATGGACACTATGTCCACATCAGCCAGGATAGCTATTTGCACCTTTGCAAGTGAGACCTGGATAACTGGATGGTTAACAGGACATACACACTTTGGATACCACCTGTGTCCCTGTTGGGCTGTGGCATTGGGTGCTCACTGGCATACACATGGGCTAAACTCTGAGCTAGGCTTATAAAGGCCTCAAGGCCAGTGGCCTAGTAGTCTTGTATTGTCCTATGTATACCTATTCTGGCCCATGTACTGTAACAGACTCTGTTGTTATGTGTCCACACCCATCACTGCCATCTACTGTGGTTTGCCCCCTATGGGTGACATCCCAGTACCATGTCATGCAGTCACCATCCGACAAATAGATGAGTGGTAATACAAGTGCATGGGGACATTCCAGCAACATCTGTGCTACACAATTAGAGGCAGCACTGCAACTGTGGTGTAGGTTATCCTCCTTGTCTGACATCCACAGTGTACAGGTGTTTGCAAAATGTGTACATGTGCCTGATATATGTGGACCCTCCACCAGACAAATGTGGATGTCTGGAAAACAGTTGGAAAATAGGTAATGGTTGCTCACAGACTGTGTGGAATTTAGCTGTGACACATCAGAACCCTCAGTAAACATTTGTGGTACATTAATATCTGGTACTGCATTCATTCCATTACATTGCATGCTCAATAGGTACACTCTGCTGCTGAGGCAGAGTCTGTGTCCCCCCCACTACAACTGATTATTGCCTGCTGTCCTACTGCAGGACATCAACAGGTACACTAGCCATTGCTCTCAGGCAATGAGATATAGGTGTGGAGTACACAATGACCTAGCCAGAGTATGTCAGGAACAGTCAGGGCCACCTGGACAATGTTTGAACTCTGCCTGTGTGACATTCACAGACCGAGAGGAGCTGACTGACAGTACATCATTTGATATGCCAGTTGTATGCATCAGTACTTAAGGTCACTATTTTGTAAATCACAGTCCAGTAGCATTCGAATGTGAGCTCACCATTGCTGGGGGGACTCAGGAGCCAGAGCTATGATCTATGTCACAGCAGACTGAGACAAAAGAGGAGACTGTAGTTGCTGGACAGCTGACTAACAGCAACATGTCATTTCAAGTCATGTTCTACAGACCCTAGTGTTGTAATCCCTATTTCCCATGACTGCATCCCCCCATCCACGTCCCATTACATGGGGAATTCTATTACATTCCTGGTATAGTGCTGTATACTCATTTGTGTGCCGAAATCCAGTGGTATATTCCTTGGATAGTGCAGTCTGTCTTCATGAAGAAAGTCACAGACCTGTTTACCATAAGCAGCAGCTTGTCTTATGTAGGTAATGCTCATGAACAGGTGATTGCTTGTGCAGCAATCTTTAACTCGCACTTGCTAATTACATGCCGAACACCTGGGTTGCATTTTCATTAGCCAATGGCATGGCAACACAGTGTTATAATTAAGGCTTTCATGTAGGCCTTGGCCCTTTTCCTGGGCTGTGAGGAGGACATTATCGAGGTGTGGGGACTACAGCATCACAGAGGCTAGGTAAAATACTGTCCACTGTTTGGACCAATGTGGTATTATGTGGTATTATGTGCACAGTTTTGCATGCTATGTTTGGCCATTGTTAACAGATTTTCTGATTCTGTGGCAGTTTACTGTTTAACAATGTGTGTTGGAGTTAGTAAGGAGACAGACAGATGTGAGGGTCAGATGTCATTTTTATCTGAATGTGCATGCTGCTGCAGTTGCTGCTGGTCTATCAGCTGTGTATGGTTGTAGGGGAAGACTGTGAGACATGTCCCTGTCACTTGACCATTTCCCTCCACCCCTTTATCTATGGGTGTTGTGTGGATGCTCTGTTCTAGGTGTTTGGGATGTATGGTAGGTCTGTAGCAGATAGCTGAACATACTGCTGCATGTGTTGCACACTGCAGTGACTGCATTCTGGCCAGGAGACATACCAGGGATTGTGAACATATTGGGGACAGCAAGCAGTATATGTCAGTGAGGGAGCAGTGGCAGCTCTGCTGTCACAGCATAGCCAGAAAGACGGTACCTATAACAGTTCAGGTGAGGCATGTGCCTCTGGCACATATGATAAGTAATAGTGCCACCCAGAGAGTGGTTGGTGATATTTAGAACATCTATTCATATTTGAGACATGTGTCCCACTCTACAGGCCTTTGATGTGCTAATGTGGGTGGCCGTGATTGTGGTAGCAGCAACCAGTTCTGCTGGATATTGCAGGGCTCAGTTATTTATATGTTGTGTTGACAACCATGTACTTGCAGTGCAACAGACTGGATTGTAGGCCAGGACTGTGGGTGTCCAAATGTCATACATGCTAGGAATATAACAAAAAAATGAACCCAACAGTGCTAAGTCCACTATAACCGAAAAAATGTATCACTGCTGAAACGAAAATCACTTGAAATTTTATTGTTGATACGTTAAAAAATTAAAATACTACACCAAACAACTGGATTGAGCGCTTTCTTCCCTCACATAGGGATTTCATCAGAATCAATGAGTGTTCCCATGTTCTTCTCTTTATAACCAACAACTGTGACATCACTAATGATTAATATTACAAGTTCATTAATATTAAATGGCTTTCTGACCAGTATTAAAAACATGTGTAAAACATTTGTTGCAACAACATTTTAAATAAATATTTTCATAACATACATAAATTATGTAAGAATTTTATATTACAAAATAATTTTAAAACCTTTTAATTTATTTACCAGATAGAACTTTTCTGTTTAAAATAGGTTTGATAGAAATAATTTCATTCATGCCAGGCTTTTGCCCAGCTTGTAACTTAGTTTGCCACCATGTTTCTTTTTCTTCAATGTGGCTTCTATAATCCCCACCCCTAGGTTCCTGTGTAACTTTCTCTAAAATCCCAAAATTAAATTCTGCGAAACCATTACATATTGTGGAGTGTTTATATGGTGCATTGTTCAAATTCTTTGTGGCAATCTGATATGTATGTTCGTAAATCCTGTCCCTAAGCCTACGTTCTGTTTTTCCCACATAAAAGGCTGGACAGGATTTACAAATAGCCAAATACACTATTCCTCTGGTTTGACAATTACCTTTAACAAAACTAATTTTAGATAAAAATATGTTATTTAAAATGATGTGGTCTTTACTAAATATATATCTACATTGAGAGCAATGTCCACATCTTTTAGTACCACCATAGGTTTATATACCTTTTGTACTTTCAAAATTTTTCTTTAAATTTGGCCCTAATTTATACACAAAATTGGGTTTATCACCTCCTATACCCCATAATTTAGGATTATTTTTGAGAATAATCCAATTCTTATTAATAATGCTTCCTGCCTCTTTTGTTTTACTACCGTATGGTATGACCATAGCCTTTTCAAATCTAGAATTTTCTAATTCTCTTACTTTTTTACCATTTTCGACACCTTTTTCATCACCCAATAAAGGCTTATATTTATTACCCCATTCTCCTAACACATATTCCTTATAGTCCTGAATCACTTTTTTTTTTTTTTTTTTTTTTTTAATACTGGTCAGAAACCCATTTAATATTAATGAACTTGTAATATTAATCATTAGTGATGTCACAGTTGTTGGTTATAAAGGGAAGAACATGGGAACACTCATTGATTCTGATGAAATACCTATGTGAGGGAAGAAAGCGCTCAATCCAGTTGCTTGGTGTAGTATTTTAATTTTTTAACGTGTCAACAATAAAATTTCAAGTGATTTTCATCTCAGCAGTGATACACATGCTAGGAATGTAACATATAGCACTACTGACTCATTATTATAGTAGGTGCAGTTGCAAGACATATGTGCATGCATACAATGTGTTACACAGGATTCGCAATGAGATGTGTACTTGGATGGGTATGATGTGTGATACTGACCTATCATGATTTTGAAACCTCAATCTGCACTGACTTGCCAGTACTTCAGAACACAGAATAGGATTTATGACACCCATGCCATAAGTAGGTAGCACAACTGTGGATATTCTGCAAAAGTCGGTGCAGTTGTCAGCTCTACCTGATATCATAGGCCTCATGTACATCCATCAACATGTATTTGGCTGTGTACTGGATCAGTGGCTGCATCACAGGCCCATGTACACCATCATTTATCTCATTATATGTAGAAGTAGTGTGTCACTGGCAATCAGGATATGTTTATAGAAACACAGCTTATTTTTTCAGAGCTGAGTGGCCTAGTGGGCTAATGCACTATGCTATAGTTGGCAAGGTTCTGGGTCCAAAACTTGGCATGGGTGATTCTTTTTGCTAATGTGCATCCGTGGAATTCATGATGTTTATAGAAACACTACTACTCCTCCAAGCTGAGTGGCTTAGTGGACTAATGCACTATGCTGTAGTTGATAGGGTCCTGGGTTCAAGAGCTGGCAGGGGTGCTTATTTTGCTGATGTGCATAATAGTGTCAGAAATAGATAAGGTGATTAAAGCAGTTTTAAGCGGGTTTGTGTTGCATGGTGCAACACACTGCTCTGCTTAAACCCACGTTAATTCCAAAAAAAGAAAAGAAAAGGGGATGATAGGAAAGTGATGAAATGGGGGCAAGCAGGGGGAAAACAATGTGAAAAGCAGGTAGGAATGTGCAGGATGGGTGTAAGAAATGACCATAGCTCTCTATTTCTTGTACAGCAACAGTTGTGCAGGTCATTGAGAATTTGGAATTTGGAGCTTCACATCCTCGAGAGAGGAGTGTGGGCAACATAACTATATTGATTAATTGCTGTATTGATTGATTGTGGACAGTGTACATTGGGTAACATGGAGAGCAATGTATGGGGTGACACATGCCCTTTTTGTTAAGAAGAGAATGGGGAAGAGATATAGATATGTGTAGGGAGTTAAGTTGGGTTGGAGAAGTAGCATTTGCAAACAGACAAGACAGCAGACAGGGGTGGTGTATGACGCATGAGTTGGGGTAAACACCTTGGCCGGGAAGGGTGTTGTGGATTCAGAGAACCAAGTGCTCCCAGATGGCAGCAGTGGGACTGAGCTCCCCAACCATGGGCAGTCACCACTGCTCCTTCATGGCCCCGAAGGTGACTGTTCTGGGGGCTGGGCGCTGGGACCAGTCTGCCTCTCCCGGTGCACCAGTCTGCCCTCAGTCTGACACAATTGTCCAAATTATGCTGGAAAATTCTGTGCACCATCCCTGGAAGCTGTTGCCAGATGACTACTCCCTCTCCATGCCCATGCTTGGGGGGACAGGCCCTGTCGCTTAAGGCAGTTCCACCAGTGGGTGGTGCAGGATCAGTGGAGGGGATTGCTCCAGTTTGGGTCACAGACATGTTGGGAGCCAGTGACAAGAACAGTTGAGGTGAGGTATGTAGAGCCGTAGGAACTGACCTACTCACTCGTGCTACGGTGTTGAAGTTTTTTCAAGTGTATAGGTTAGTCATGCATAGCACATTTAAATGTTAGTTATAACAGCACGCAAGGGTATTCTAATTAACCCAAAACAGTAATATTGCATAGTATACAGAACACAAGAATAAATGGAATAACAGTCAGTATTGTAACAGCATGCCAGTAGAAGTTATAGCAAAAGGCCAACAACATTGGTATTTCAACAAGGTAGGTTAGTATGCAACCATTGTAATATATAAAAATAATAAAATACAAGTCCCAACATTAGGTTATGAGAATAACATATGTGAAAAGGAAACCATAACCATAGTCTAACAATAATAATTTGTGATGCAGATAAGGGGTGGAGTAAAAGAGAGATATTTAATTAACAACAGTATAGCCTATATTGTTTGCAAAAGTACTGTTCTATACTCTACAGGTCTGCCCTTACTTTATGTATACAAGAGCCGTATAGATTCTGTAGCATGTACATATCTCTCAAGCTATCCACATGGGACAGTAAGGGCCAAGCTGTAACACATACAGGTACAAAACTAAAGGGGACTATTACATGTCAGGGGAACATATATGACTACCAAGGTGTTCTGTGCACTGTTGTTGTGTGAGTGTGCTACTGACATAATTTGACTGGATGTTATATCTGTGTCCATGGGTTTTGGGAACACTGATCACTATCTGTGATAGTGTGACACTTGAGAGACAAGTATCATGCACAGTAAAGACAGTTTACACATATCCTGCCATCATTGGCAGGCATGGGGTTAGACTATCAGCAGACATTTACAGATGCACCAGGCATACAGCCGTATGAACAATAAACCATTTTTATTTGTCTTATTAACTAGGAATAGTAGTGTGAACTTGTTGATGGTTTATTTAATGAAGTCTTATCACCTTGCTGAGCAATACTGTTTACACACTAGTACATCTGGGCATAGGCATTAGTATACCATTCATACATCTACTACAGACATTTATTTACCTGTAAGTCCTGTGGGGAGAAAATCTGTTAACAATACATAACTGTCTCTATAAATATTCAGTAGTACTTGTCTGTTTCTATAAATATATAGTAGCATTTGTCCCTGGATTTGAACCCTGGTCTGTGTGTGGTAAAATGAACAGCATACATATTGTTTATCAAACTGAGCTACTGAGCCACTGCTGTGTGTTTATTGACTGATATGTGCATAGAGCTCACCTGGTAACAAACTGTGACCTGCTAATAGGGTTAGAGTGTTATACAAGACTGCAGTGACACTTGAAAACATATGCATGGAATTCATGCATGACAGAGATAGGTGAACTGTGCAGTAATACATGGAATACAGGTGTAGCCAATGAAGCCCTAGTGGGTGGAAATATGTGTGCAGTGTACAGACTATATCAAAGTGTTAAGTTAACTACCTGACCCATATCAGTTGCAGATGGTATATTTGCAGTCTACAACTATTGCAGTTTCATACTTGCTTGCAGCAGCATAACCTAAGATCAGGGATGCATATAGTTGAAATGTAATGGTTAACACAAGGCAATCTGGAGATACACACTAGCATACAGTTTCAGATCTTACTGCAGAACAAATATTTATTTTTTTATTTTACATTTGTTAACTGGGGGTGTCTGACTGAGCCAAAAAGGTCCTTTTTCAGCAGAGGCCTGTGGAGAAAAGCTCCACATAGAAAAATTACAGATACATGTAGATATTTAGACATTATCAGTATACACACAAATTACAATCGACATGTTTTTACAGTAGTATGCAGCACATCAGCAGTTACAGTGGAGAGAACAAACAAAAACATTAATTTAAAAATAAAGGTAATTAATAGATCTGTGGTTTATGATCAGAATGCATTATATATTGCTGTACAGCTCCACATCTACAGTTTAGCGAAATAGCCTTTATTAACTAACCTTCAGTCACTTGGTATTATTCCCATTTGTCATTCACAGCAGTTATAATACTCAAGTTCATGACCAGCAGCCAAAATACACAAATATTGAAGGTCACAGCCTTATTATTGGTGACATCATGCAGTAATTGTTATACATCTAACAGTATGTACTGATGTTGCAAGACAGCTGTAATTCCACAATTAAAGCAGTATATATTTTATATCATTTACATTACGAATGCAGTGGAACTTTTTATTTCAGTAATGTTTATTAATGCAGTTGACCTTTTTTTCCTTAACATTACTAAAGCAATGGCAACTTTTATTTCAGTAACATTATTAATGCAATTGAAATATTTTATTTCTTGGCACTATCAAGCTTCATGCTTTCATCTGTATTGAACTGTACCTAGCATTATACTCAAAGCAGAATTTACTTACTGACAGTTATTAATTTACTCTTTCTTGTTTATATGACTATAGATTGCGAGATATATCGGTATTCACCACACTCATGGTGCAACCTGACCAGGCACCCTGCATGGGCCTCCAGGTTGCAAACTCTTTCCTCTGCAGCTGTGGGAAGAGAAACACACCATTATGCATACCTGTCTATTAGATAATCATACTAGAATTTGGTAAAGCAATGCTTCCTATACTTACAAACTTGTGGGGCATTGTTGTCCTGCACATCTTTGATCCATTGGGCCAAGAGATCTCTCTTCCTATGCTTCAGGCCATCATAGTGTTGATGCACCTGCTCACCTGTGCTGGGCAATAGCAGTTGCACTGTGGAGGTCATGTGCCAGCCAGTTCCAGGCCTCTAATTTGTATTCTGACCTCTGGTACTGGCCCTGCAGCAGCCAGATGTTATGGTCTTTCACGAGGAGCCCAACCATGACCCTGGACTCCAAAATCCCCCACTGCTGCACTTGGAAGCATAAACCATCTCCAGCTCCTGCCATAGCTCCTGCATGGGTCAAACTCCAACAGGTTCTGGCTGTATTCCCATCTGTTCAGCTTAAATAAGACTGTTTTCCTGTCTTTTGCTGCCATTGGACCATTTTTAAAAATGCTAAGCAAAGCTTAGCACCACACAAACCCGTTAAGCTTAGCTGAACAGTGCTTATACTGGCAATGCTTAGCAATGCTCAGAGGTGTGCAAATCAGCTTAGCTGAGCTGAGAATTGCTTAAATGGGCATTGCTAAGCAGTGCCCAAACCAGCTAAGTGGAGCTAAGCATTGCTAGGTACTGCTAAAACAGGTCCTGTTTAAGCATTGCTTGGTTTGGCTTAGCACTGCATAGCAGAGTTTAGCTAAGAGCAAACCAGATTTTATTAAAAATATGAAAAAATATATTGAAATTAATTGTTCATTAATGATACTTTATCATTATGTGTATCTATTGTATTTTATACTCCTAACCTTATGTATTTAATTCTGGCCCAATTGGACTAACCTGGTTAACAAATGTCAATAGATACATAATTATAAAAATAAATTGTTATAACAATTTGCTATTGTATGTAAAAGCTGAATGGCCTATCTGTGTATTTGAACTGTGTACCTACTGCATACAAGGCTGTGACTCTAAACATTCAGCTACCATGGATATGACAACTACCCCTATTCATTTCTATATTGCTCTCAGTTACAATTAAGCACTGCTAAGTTCCACGCCATGCAAACCCGCTCAAGCTATGCTTAAATGTGACCTTTGCCATTAAAATTAAAAGTATCTGGTTTCTATTTTTACATGTCTGGCACATGTCCATTGCTAAGCGCCTTGCCACACAAACAGAAAAAAAAAAAGAAATATTTCACTTTTATATTTTTATGCCATCTAGCACTTTGACACCTGGGGGGGGGTGTTACTCATCTCCAGACACTGTAACACAACCCCTACACTGATTCAGTAACCATGTTAAATGGCTCTCCCTCAGTATCACACCTTCATTAATATACAAGGCGTGCTGCAGAGAGGGAGCCACAGACACGGCCACTGTACACTCCATGTAGGCTTCCCAATATTCTTACATGGAGTTTATTGAATCCCCACCCTAGTGTATTATGCTATCTGTTGCGCATGCAGTGCCTTTTATATTGGGAAGACAAATAGATCATTTAAGGACAGGATTTTGGAACATTTGAATGATATTTCTAAGTTTAAAAGCATGAGTGCTTTAGCCAAACATGTTATGCTGAAAGAGACTAGTCACTATTTCAATTTTTTTTTATTTTAGAGCTAATGAGTAGCAATTTGGGGAAATTGGATAAGAAAAATAAAACTGAAAGTTATGAACAGAAATGGATTCTATTGCTGAAAGAGTATGTTGAATGAAAGGGTCACTCTTAGACCAGTATTAAAGAAAGGACCCCTGCAACACTAACAATATATATGTGTGTGTGTGTGTGTGTGTGTGTATATATATATATATATATATATATATATATATATATATATATATATATATATATATATATATATATATATATACATATCATATGTTTTATTTTATTCTTTTTGATTATTGCATTAATTCAATGTATGATTCCTTGCTTTTAATTTTGATATAGATAGTATTATTTTGTGTTAAATATGTTCATTTTTTTCCTGCTTAGTCATTTATGAGGTATGGCTGTTGCTTAGCTTTAGCTTTTGTTCTTATACCTAGCTATTCTGTATGGTAGTGCCGCTGTGAACTTAATAATATTGCTATCTTAGTTGGATTACTGGATTTGCTTACTGTCTTCCTTTTCAGGTTTTAGTGGTTTTAGGTAAGTTGCAAATCTGATTATTCTTTAAACATGCTTTTTGTTAGTTTATTAGTTTTAAGCAGCCATATGACTATTTTGTATGCTCATGATGTTTTAAATTTAACAATACTGTTGTTTTTTAGCAGGATCATTGAATCTGCTCATAGTTTTTCTAGTATTTAATTGCTTTAGGTGAGATGTTTGTTTAATCGCAAATGTTTGGGATGTAAATGTAAATCTAATAGTATGGCTGGTTTTAGCAGGATTGCTGAGTTTGTGTACAGCTTTTAAGAATTCTGTGACTTCTAATTTATGATGTATCTATGCACAATCATGAAATTTTTGATATGCTCTTTCTGTTTTCTATATTTGATGAAGTAGTTAATGGATAAGGACAATTTTGTGAGAATATGCATAATGACTGTTTCTTGCCATTTAATTATTTTTATTCATGATCTTTTGGTTGCATTTTAAACTACTGTATATGAATACACTATCTATACTCTGCTATTGCAATACTGTTTTTCCTAGGTTTGCATTGTCATAAATTGTTATATGTAGTTATCTAATGTCCTGGAATTATTAGGTAGCTTTTATCAGTGGGAGGGGCATGTTTATTGATATAATCATGTGATCATTGAATCATTTGTGATTGGTTGATTTCTAATTTTTAAATAGCACCTGGATAATGTTTGTTTTCATGGTCTGATGAAGCAGAGGTTACTTTGAGAATGTGCTTACCTTTTACTTCAATAAAGGTTTTTGTCTGTGTGTTGTTAACTAGAGCTGTGTTTGGAAGGAGTTTTTTCTCTTTTTTTCTCTTTAGACTTTTGCCAAGATTTATTCATGCCCCCCATTTTTATAAAAAAATCTTCTTTCAACCAGGTTAATAAGCACAAGAAATATGGACAAAGCCAAAAATAATGGGGACAAAGACTCAAAAATATGGACAGATTTTAAACATTGTTCTCGTAAACATAGAAAGTTTCTAGAATAACATGTTTTGTGTTAGCATGCTTTTTTCTGGTGGATATGGAGTCTGAAACTCAAATGTATGTCATATTTTGTGACATCAGTTTTTAAAGATTTGGCAGAAAACCAGACATTTTATGAGAAAGAGACCAAAACTATGAGGCTAAAATCTGGGCATTCTGCAATAATCTGGATAATTGAGAGGTATGACTGGTAGAGTGCTAGAACAAGCACATGAATCCTGACTGATACTACTCTGCTAATGACTGCAAACTTTTAAAAGTAATCTTTTTGATCTTCTTCATAAGGCTTTTGCTATGGTAAACTACATTTCATAGCGCTCTGTCCAGTGTAGGGAGTGGCCCTGGGGTAATAGCTTTGTTTTTCTGAATAAAGCAGTAAGTTGTTCCTGGAGAAAGTGAACTCATCATTCTCATTACACAAACTGACTGCCAACGGAGGTACTTTAGGTCCCCTCCTCTTTCCAGTTTATATACTTTTCTCCATAAATATTTCAAAAACTTATATCCCTTACATCCAATTTATCTAATGAGAAGAAGTCTACTATTTATAATTGTGTCTCATTAAATCAGCACACAATTATTTGAACCTAAAATGGAAGGTCACTGCTCAAAACAGCAACATACCCAACGTGGAAAACACAAAGATACTTGTTTCTTGCAGGTGGACCAGCAAACAACTTGGTGGAATTCCTTTGACTGCAAAAAAAAAAATCTCCCTCTCTCTTTATATATAGAGAGAGAGAGCTGGACAGATATAGACAGATAGATACAGATATGTGCATATACCAATTCCAAGATCACACAAACTCAGAAAAGGAGAAAGTGAGGAAAATGCAACCTTCACTTTCTTGATCTTCTCCAAGTTGAAGTTCCACAAGAAGATGCTGATGAGTTTTTAGTGATGATGCTTTCAGCATTGATCAAATGTTTATTTACAGATAGTAGGGTTTCCAACCCGAACATTCTTAAACAGTTTCAGAATGACCAAGAGAATCTGTAAAACTGACTCAATTATAAACATCTGCTTTTAAAGCTGAGGATGACGAAAGCTATCTTGATTTTGGAAAAACACACCAAGTTAAGAATGTGTAATCTGATTGAGTGCTGACTAATTGCACTTTTGCACCTCATTGTAATTACCTCCTCCCTTACATACTTCTGTTTTTGGCTGATCCCAGCACTGACAAGAGTCTCAGGTAACATCTGAAATCCAAGGATAAAGTGTGTTTGTCACATATGGAAGCATCTTTGTTTTACAATTAATTTCCTATTATATACCTTATGATAAAGTTGCTAAATGAAGATTGCACTGTGTAGTATGGCTTTTAATAATTAAAAACATGTTTCCTCTTTAGAGGAGCTGCTTCTTATTTACATTGCAGTTTCACAACCACATCTTGACATTTATTAGCTTTCAGTTGCACCTGCCAAGAACTAGCTGACAACATGTCCTCCAAGGAAGTAACTATTGCAGATGCGTTTTGTATAGAAATACAGTTGCCTTCACAGTAATTAGGTAGTGAGGCATTATGGTTTCTGTCTTTCTCTGAAAAAAAGTAAAGAGTTACTGGAACAGTTTTAGTACTTTTCTTTTGTTTTTACGTTATTAATCCTTCTGTATTATCTCATTAATTCCATAACATTATAATAAACAAATGTTCCCCCACTAAGAATGTTTACTACAAAATTAAAGAAATCAAAACTTGCAGCAATGCTATGCACTTTGCCTACAACAGTTAATCATTTAATAAGAATGCTGCTGGGATTTGTAGACTATTAACATAGTACTGAGGTCAAAAACAGCATGAGTTATGGACATAAGCAGGGTGGAGATGATTTAGAGACACAGGCAGAGCAGCTGCACAAGGAGAAAATGGCAAGGTATGCAGCATGTGCAAGTGACCATATAATGATATATATGTGAGCAAGATTATGCAAATAAGACATATGGATGATGCAATTATGAAATCAAACATGGCACAATGATTAAGAAATGTACAGAGTTTTCACCACAGTAAAAACCTATTCTGAATACCACATTCATATGTTGTAGAGCCAGGTAGAGATGGTAGGAGTACAAAAATAGCATGAGTTAATAGTTAGTGCTGTAGTCCAGTTGCTATAATGGATAGGTATTTGCCTCCCATGCACAAGGTACAGACTTCAGTCTTGACCTTTAGGCAATGCCTGCATGGAATTGGCATCTTTGCCTTTGGTCTCTGTGGAGTTCCTCTCTCCATTAAAAAATGCAAAGTGCTGAGTATTTCCATCTCAAATTAACCCAAGAATGAAGCTATCAGCAGCAGCATAGACTCTAGGTGGCACATAACAGCAAGAGTTTTATAGACCAACTGCTTTGGGCATCAACTGTGGTGTGCAATACCCTCAAGATAGGATAGCATGGCTCATAGACTGCTGATGGTTTTAAAAATTAGATCTAGGTGATTTGGCCATATTGACTAATGTTGTCAAATGGGAATGTGTATTTGTGGGTTGACGATTGGATCTATGGCAAGGATCCATGCTAACAGGAGGAGTATATGTTATCCTATTGGTCAGTGATTTCCAGCTATAAAGCCCAGCAGCCCTGGGTCAATAAGCTACTTGTTCAGTTGCCCAGCAGTTACCTTGGATAGCTCTGTTGAGCAAAGTTGGATGTAAAACCAATCAACCTGTGAAATATAAACTAAGAATTGCTACACTCAATGTAGGTTCAATGACAGGATGCAGCTGATGACATAATCATAAGGAGGCTGGCCATTCTATGTATCCAGGAAGCCACTTGGTTTGAGGTCCAGAATATACTATACAAGAGAAGGACAGACTATAAATGGTGTGGGATTTTAGTGAGGGAGAGGTTTCAGAAGGCATTGGGGCATGTCATAACAATAAGTAATATTCTTATGGCAATCAGACTTCAATGTAAAGATAGGGCACTATTCATAATCTCAGCCTATGCCCCAGAGCAGGCTTGTCATAGTGAGAAAAAGAGTGCATTCAGACAGCAGCTGCAGGACTATCTAGATCAAGGACAACATGAAATGGTGTTGCTAATGGATGACCTGAATGCTCAAATCAGTCCAGACAGAACAGGATATGAGGGCTGCCTTGGTCCACATGTGGGGAGGCTAAAGGAATAAAAAAGGAAAGGCCATTCTAGACTTCTGTCTGGCAAATGGTTTAATGGTGGTGAACACAGGGTTCAGCAAGAGAGAAAGTCACAAGATCACATACAAGAGTGGCCAACATGCAACTGAGATAGACTTCCCCCTAAAGGGCACTGAGGTAACAGCGATTGCAAAGTCATCCCCAGTGAAACAGTCATCTCACAGCATAAATCACTGATTCAAGCAATCAGTTGCAGGCAGTGGTCAAAGAAAGCTCTAAAGTCAACAGTGACTAGGCTGAAGACATGGAAGTTGACCGGAGAGAAAGCACAAGAATTCAAGGTATTACTCAGGACCTCAGGAAGAATAGGAAATAGGTGGAATTGAAGAAGAATATCAGTGCCTCAAAAAAGAATGCATGATGACAATAGAATAGGTATGTGGCTGAGCCAGGTATGGAAATAAGGTACATAAGGAAAGCTGGTGGTGGAGTGCAGAAGTACAGGAAGTCAACAAAAGAAAGAATAAGTGAGGGGAAAAAGTGGGATATTCAAAAGATGGACCAGACAAAGAAGGAATTGTGGTTGGCTAGCAAAGAGGCTAAGAGGGGATTTGCAAAAGCAAGGAACAATGCATCAGAGGCGCTCTACCATAATCTGGAAAGTGAATCAGAAGATAAGCACAAATAAACACTTTCAGCCTACAAGGCAAAGACAGAAAGATAAAGAAGATAGTCAGAAAACTTGCATAAGGAATGCCAGCAGCAACCTGCTCACCAGTTCACAGGACATTAGAGATAAATGGAAGGAGATGGAAGGAATACTTTCAGCAACTTCTGAATGAAGAAAACCTCATAGAAGCTGTACTGGTCCAGACACAGCCTATGTTGAAAGAAGAGGAGGAAACCACCACAGAAAAAAGTAAGAACAGCACTTAAGAAAATGAAGTCAGGACAAAGCAGCAGGCTCAGATGAGTTCAGCAGCTGTGATCAAGATGTTGAGTGAGATAGGGGAGAAATGGCTCATAGCTTTAGAGAGAGAGTGGCATATCCCAGATGACTAGGAACTAAGTATTTTAGTGCAAGTGTGCACAAATAAAGGGGGGCATTAACAACTGTGGGCAGTATAGGAGGTATCAAACTCCTGTCACACTGCATGAAAGTTCTGGAGAATGTGACCAATAAACAAATACACAGAGTAATAGAAAGTACGATGGGATATGAGCAGTTTGGAATCAGATCAGGATGCATCACAACTGACCCAATGTTTGCAGTGAGACAGGTAGTTGAGAAGAAGCTAGAGATGAGAAAAGAGCCCAACTGGGTACTCCTAGACTTGGAGAAAGCATATGACAATGTCAGAAGAAAGCTGTAATTTGGACAGTACTGTGATGGTTCAGATTCCCATAACATTGGTAGAATTACTGCAGGCCATGTACAAGGACCCAATGGTTCAAGTGTGAACAATATTAGGTCTCACTGGGGGGTTCCCAGCGGGAGTGGGTATGCATCAGAGTTCAGCTCTGAGTCCACTGCTGTGATGAACTACATCAGCAAATAGGCCCAAGTAGCTCCAATTGCAGAGATGGTCAAAGAGAACACATTACAGTGGTTTGGGCACATGTACAGAAAAGCAGAAGACCATTTGGTGAGGAACATTTGGGATAGGCAAGAAGAAGGCAAGAGGCAATGAAGGCATCCAGCAAAAAGATGGATGGATTGTGTGAGAGGAAACCTGAGAGAGATGGCAATAGTAGGAATGACACCTTGACCCCTGGAAGAAAATTTGAACAAGGGGATTGATGATGATGATGAGCCATTGCCCATGACATGATGTGTTACTGCAGGAAATACTTTTAGTACTTGGCGTGTTGCCACTACATATAGCATCAGATAGTGAACTGCTACTGTGTGGAGATCATATATAACATATTTGAACTGCACCATAGCATAAAACAATCATGGAGTGTGCATGAATTACCTATCACAGTGTATACAAAGGTATGTGTGTTAACTACTTTAACAGCCTGATGAGGTGCCCCAGTTATTGAGGCTAAGGAACACTGGCATCCATGAGAGCAAGACCACTGACAACCAGCTGTAGCAGGCTGTGTCCCTAGCTGAGATTAATGTGGTTTCAGCAACAATCTGTGTAGTCTCAGCAGGACTGGCATGTGCCTGGCCATCTCATATCTAGACCCTGCTATTTCTTCAGCGTGCATGATTTGCAAAGATAGCCTGAAGAGCAAATAATTTGTGTCTCATTGAAACATACAAGGAGGAAACATTCACCACCAGCAAACTCTGCAGCACTATCTGCTCTTGTCCCTATACACTATGTTACTGCTCAGGTTTTGCACATCATCACACAAGCCAGAAAGTGCACTCACCATCTCTATAATGTTGGTAGTAGCAGCTGTCTTTGTCTGGATCACTGCTTTGACATTTGCTAATTTATGCTGAGTGTTATACCCACATCATGGATAGAACTGGACTCATGGTAGTAAAGCAATTTTCCATGCCACAACCTTACAGTGGGTAAAATTAACAAAACATCATTGACTTCAATAATATTTATTTAACACTTGTTGACTGGGAAAGTCCATCTAGGACAGAGCGTATTTTCAGTGGAGGCCTGGGGAGAAACACTCCAGACACATGTCTTTGGAATGTGGGAAGAAACCGTAGTACCTAGAGGAAACACACACAAAGGCAGGGAGAACATACAGGCTCCACACAGAAGACACCCCAGCTGAGAATCAAACCAGAAAAACCTCTTGCTGTGAGGCAACAACATTAACCACTGCACCACCTGATAGGCTTAGCTTCTGATGTCATACCAATGGGGTACAATATTTGTCAGCATGGGAGGATATGGTCAGCAGAACACGTTGCTTTGCCAAGGATGGTCTGGAACTGCCCCCTCTAGAATTTTGCATATTGGCTAAACCATTGTCCCCCCACAGTGCTTTTTGGCAATGCCAAATTGACAAGCCTTTTGATGTAGCAAAACCAACCCAAGGGAATCTAAAGTTGTAACTGCTCAAGTGCTCTGAGCCTAAACAATTAAATCTGCTCACCCTGGAGAATGTGGACATCTGTGCAGTTATTGAGACATGGATTAAAGCTGCAGAAAGCACCCTGGCATTACAGGTTTACAATGCCTTCCACACTTGTAGGCTAGCTACTCCAAAGTCAGGGACCAAAGGTGTAGGTGTCTCAATCTATATCAACAACAAACTCACTTCAAGACTAGTCAAACAAGATGATTTGCTTGAGCTTCTCTATGTACGGTTTTCCATAGGCAAAGCCCCATATCATATCCTTGCAAGTTATAGGTCACTTTCTATGACCCAAGAAACACATGACTCATGCATGGTCTTACTGGAAGCACCCACCATTCAATCCAGCCATATTAATGGGTGAATTCAACTACATCACTATAAATGGGATGTATGGGATGCTTACACATCCCCAAACATATGGGCCAAGAGATTCCTGGACACTGTAAACACTATACCCGATAGAGGTGCAAACATATTCGGCCTGATACTCACAAACTTGGGAAAACACAGTAATTCCCTACTGTAGTGTCTTCTTTAGTAAGGTTAGACCACAAAGCTGACTCCTTCATAATAAAAATCATTTCTGTGACCGTGATTAACCCTGTAGCATTTAGGAACTATTCTAAGACAAACTTCCTACTACTAAGTGATAACCTGTCAAAATTTCAAGCCCACTCAAATTTATTTATTTATTGACACTTGTTAACCAGGTTGGTCCAGCTGGGCCAGTGGCCCATATTCAGTGGGAACCCAAGTAGAAAAGCTCCAGAAGGACTGCACATTATATATTAATACAAAAGTTGAAAAAAGAAAATTTCAAATTATTACCATAACACAGAAAATAGTTACAATTAGTTACTATAGTCAACAAAAATACACAAATCAGCAGAACAGCAAAACAAACAGTAGTAAACAGTCCAAAAGTAATAGTTGTCTGGTTGCAAAATATAGCACAAAGGTAAATTTCAATAGTGTAAGCAATAAAACAGAGAGAAATAAAGTACATAATGACTGGACAGAAGTAATATGAGAGCCAGTAGGTGTATAAAGGAGTTAAAAATGAAAGAAGTTAAAGTGAAAAGAAGTAGAGAGTCAGCTGCAGTATAATAGAGTAAAAGTGAAGGAATTTAAAGTGAGAAAGATGTTAGGTAGGGTCAAGTAGGGGTTTCACATGGCCAGGGCCATGTCATTTGAAGAAAGAATCTGAGTTCTTTTTTAAACAGTTTCTTTTCGTGAATGCTTCTTATGTTAAGGGGCAGACAGTTCCAGGCATGGGCAAGAGAGTGTTTATAGAGGGATTTGCCAATGTTTTTATTGGGTTTGAAAATATCTAGGAGGTGTTTGCTTGTGGTATGGAGGTGATGAAGAGGGTTATAGTGGAAGACTAGATTTGAGATGGAGGGGCAGGAAGAGGGATCATTCAGAATAGAGTGTGTAATATGAAGCTGGGGCAGAAGTAACTGATTAGAGAATTCTGGCCACTGGAGTTTTTTAAGGGCAAGACAATGATGGAATTTGTGGGGGAGGGTGGAGGCAAATCTGGCTACTTTGTTGTAAGTTTGCTCTAGTTTGGTAATAAGGGTTGTTTGAACATTTGTAAGGACATGATTTGCATAAAGAAGACTGGGTAGAAGGAGGGAATGAGCTAGGGAGGGTTTAGAGGAAGGTGTCAGGAATTTTTGGTTGCGATAGGGAAAGCCAAGATTTTGGTGGGTCCTTTCTATACATTTATTGATGTTAATATCAAATTTTTATTCATCATCAAAAATTACTCCTAGCAGTTTGGTATGTGGATCAGGTTTATAATGGTTTTATTAAGGGAGGTGATAGAGAAAGAGGGTTTGTGTTGTGCAAGTGATTTAGGGAAGAAAAGAAGGCGCTTGTTTTTTTTTTTGTTTGTTTTTTTGGTTCAGTATTAGTTGGTTGTCAGAGAGCTAGGTTTCAACAGAGGACGAAGTTTGTTGAGTGAGAGTAAGAAGTTCTGGGATGCTATGAACAGTTGAGATGAGAGTGGATTCATCGGCATATTGTAGAAGTGTAGAGAGTTTAGTAGCAGAGTGAACTTTGTTAGTGAATATATTGAACAGGAGGGGGCCTAGAATAGAAGCTTGGGGGACACCAGGGTTAACAGGGTGGAATGGAGAGAGGACAGTTTGCCAATGGATGGATTGTTGCCTTCCGGAGAGGTAACTAGAGAACCAGTTGATTGATGAGATAGAGAGATTGAGGTCAGAAAATTTAGATAGAAGTTTAGAGTGAGAGACAGTATCAAAGTCCTTAGAAAGGTCAAGAAATAGACAGGAGGTGAACAAGTTTTTGTCATGGGCTTTAGCTACTGTTTGTGTGAATGTAAATAATCCAGTGGCAATGCTATGATGAGGTCTGAAGACATGTTGGGTAGGAGTAAGAAGGTTCTTGTCAAGAATGTGTTTGTTAAATGACTATGGATGCACTTTTCCAAGATTATGGATAGGGGCAAGAGGATGGCAATGGTCCTTTAGTTAGAGGGATCGGTAGAATTACCACCTTTATGGAGAGGGATTGGGTACTGCAGTCGTGGTGCTGCGGTAGCATTGTCGCCTCACAGTTACACATTTCCCGTTCGATTCTCAGTTAGAGCGTTTCCTGTGTAGTGACATGCGTGAATGGGCGTTCCTTCATTGAAGGTTGTGCATTAGGCCTGGCAAGCTAGTACGTAAAAATCTACTACCAATCATTAGCGGACCAGAGTTCCACTGTGGCAACCCCTAACTGGGAAAAGCCAAAAGACACAAACAATGGAGAGGGATTGGGTAAAAGGATTTCCATATGCGGGGACAACAGTTTCAGACATAGAACAATTGACAAGAATAGTGGCAGGGTAGGCAATGGATTGAGCAGCTACTTTTAGGAAATGGGAGGGTAGTTGGTCAGCCGAGGGGGGAGAAAGGCTTGAGTTTATTTAGGAGAGATTAAATAGTGGTGATGGAGACTGGCTGAAAAGAGAATGGGTTGGGAAGAGATTTGTTTTGGGATGATAAAGGGGTTGAATCAGAAAAATTATTTTTTAGATTTAGAGTAAGTTTTTGGATTGTTTCTATGAAGTATTTACTAAGGATGGTGGCAGTTTCTGCAGCAGTGTAGTGTGGATAAGGCTTGGGAGTGGTAGGGTTACCAGAGTGGAGCAGGCTGTTAATGGTAGTCCAGACCTTTTTTGGATTTGTGTGTGGGCTGCATTGCTTAGAGGAAAAGTCAGCTTTCTTATCTTTAATGACTATTTTTGGTCCTGTTTCTAAGTTCTTTGTATTTCTGAAATAAGAGGGGGGTTTGTTTTTCACCCAGACTTTCCAAGTGACATCTCTATTGTGCATGACTGAGTGAGTTTGTCTAGTAAGCCAGGGGGCATAATTGGATTTCAGTCTGATTTTTCTAGAGGGGCAATAGAATCTAGTATATCAAAAAAGATTTGGTTGAAGGATTCCACAGCCTTATTAAGAGGGAGGTGATAAAGGAAAGACCAGTTAATGCAGGATAGCTTAGAGCTCAATGAATCTGGATCAAAGTGGGTAAGGTTTCAACATAGTCTGTAAGAATTATCTTTAGGTGGATGCTGGGTAAATCTATGAATAAAGGTTGGGGAGTGGTCACTTAAAGAGTTAGAAAGTATGCCAGGGTTATGTTAATAGTTGAGGGCTGAGGTGAGGTACCAAGAAAGGAGAGGTCCAGATGTGGAGTTTTTGTTAGTTTTGGTGGGGGAAGTTATGTGTTGGTAAAAATCTATGAAAGTTGAGATTAAGGGTAGGGGATGTGGAGGACAGCTTAGACCAGTCTATGTTGATGTCTCCAAGTATGATGGTTTCATAAGGGACATACTGGGAAAGCTAGGAAAGAAAGTTCTCAAGAATGGGAATATTATTGCCAAGGGGATGTATATACAGACTACTGCAATTCTGTTAAGAGAGTTGAGGTGACAGCAATAAGACGTTCTGTGGGTCAGAAGCTAGGGATAGAGATGGAGAGTGCGGATAGATTAATTGTTTGGAGTAGAGGATTGCAGCCCCTCTCTCTGCTTGTTGGTTATATCTGAGTGAATAATATTTTAACCAGGAGGTAAGATTTCAAAGTTGAGGATGTGAGGTTTAAAGCCAAGTTTCTGATAGAGTTAAAATGTGAAGAGATGTGTTAGAAATCCAGGTGTGAATGCCAGTCATTTTATTAGCAATGCTTTGGAAGTTTAAAGAGGGGGACTGTTAGTGATTTAGGTAAGAGAGTTTTATTAAAATGGTGTGAGGGAGTGGGAGGGGTTGGAGTTGTGCTATTGTGTACAGACGTGGCAGGAGGTCCTGGGTTGGGGTGAATCTCCTAATCCATTAGAAGCATGTCAATGAAAGTGAGAAGATATATAAGAAGGGTCAAGATAGTAGGATGAGGTTGTCTTTGTTTTATGTTAGTACAGAGAGAGAGAGAGAGACAGGGATAAATAGTAATTTTGAAGAGGTGAGATGGTGAGATGGGAAATAGGGCTGGAGAGACTAAATGTGGGTGACAGATACTGTGTTTGTATTGAGAAAATAAGGGAGACTAGGTAAGAGTGGTTAACAGGAGAATGGTGTGTGGTAAGAGGTTGATAATGAGAGGAAGAAGAGGAAGGTAGCAGAAAGATATAGGACCACATGATGAAAGAATGAGTAGATAATGTTCAAGGGGAAGAAGAACAGAGGATAAAAGGTATTGTGTTATGGTGAGGGGTAATGAATACAAAGGGGAAAAAAGAAAGAGGGAATAGATAGGGGAAGAGAGTGTGGAGGGAGTGGATGTAGCAGAAAGCAGGTGTTAATTGACTGTAGTGGCTGATTGGGTAGTGGAAAAGGACGGGTGTGATATGGAGTGAATAAATGTAATGAAAGTGGGGGTGGGTGGGAATGGGAGGTAGGGTAGAGGAGCGGTGTGAGCCTGAGTGCAGCGAGGGCGAATGGAGCTGGTTGGCACAACTGAAAGAGGCAAGTGTGCTGAAAAAAACAATCAGGTGCAGCGATGTGCTTGTTGTTTGCAGATAAGTGTAATCCTGTTCTAACAGAAAAACTATTTTACAGGTGAGAATAAGTTATTTTAAGGAATTGCACTCAAGTGTAGTCAAGGGCTCTCAGACTTGTTTCGTTAGCACCAAGTAATCAATGTACTTAAGGGAGATAAGATAGTTAACTATATGGGAGAGTTTATAGTGCAATGAACATTGTTTAGCTCTGTAATATACTGTCATCTGGGGGCCAAAGAGGGAAACTGCTTTAACTAAACTTAAATGCAGGAAACATGAATGAGAAGAGAACAGGAATACAAATATTGCTAGGGCAAGTTCTTGTGACTGTGCAAGACACTAACAATACAAATAGATGCAATAAAGAGTGGTTGAAAACTGTAGGATAGGACCTACACTTTATGGAGGAAGGGAAAGTTTGTCCTTGTTGACTGGATAAAGGGTTTTACAGGGAATCCAGTGAAATGCAATCCAGGTAAGTTGTGATAAATTTGTGAGGAGGGAAGGATAGTCTGCATTGTTTTGGGTGTTTATATAAGCTGTAAAAGAAAAGAGAGAAGTAAAACTAATAGGTTGAAAATGTAGGGCAGTAGGAAAACAATATGAGCAAGCGACTAGGCAAGGTACTGTACAAAAGGTAGAACTTGTAACAAAATATAATGAGTAAGAGTTTTAGGTGAGATAAAAACAGAGGACAGCAGAAGTGAGATTATTGTTGTAATGTAAGTTAATAAAGAGCTAAATGGATTGTGCAATAGTGGTGATGATATACTGCTGGGTCTGCAAGAGAGAGTAATTGAGAGATACAGTAGTTCAGAGAGGATTCAAAGTGGGGTACGCTCATTTAAAGACTGTCAGATGCAATAGGTAGCAGGGAGAACAGACTGTACTAAAAGACAAAGCCTAACCTCATTTGATAATCTGGTATTTTAAACATATACAAACAAAAAACAGTGCAAGATTAAGATAGTTTGTTCCAAATGCAGTTTCCCATACAGACGGGAAAAAAAGATAGCTCCTGATGGCTTAAATATGTTTCAAAATACATTAACAGACAGTACATTGCGACTGGTTGACCATAACAATTCTGAAATCAGTTAAGTATTTCACAAATTATATTAGCTTCTGGAAGTACACGATAACCATAAAATTGACTCCGACTAAAACCTTGAAATGCATTACATAGACCTGTTACAGCTAAATAGTATCTGTCCATAGTGACTATAGTAAAAAACAGATCTAGCATTTTCTAATAAGGTTAATGGAATATAATAGAAACAGCAAATACATAAACCCAAGTTAAATGTACTAGCATATCAAACAAAAACCAAGATAAACTTACTAGAAAGCACACTATGTGGAGGTCCAGGGAAAACATATTGGTTGAAAACAGAGATTTAAAAATGGTGCCGTGACCGTAGGCTTCTAGTTATAGATTTCTGTTGGGTAAGGAAGGGGGAGGGAGCAGCATGTGTGTTGGGGGGGGTGATTTGGCTACTCACAGTACTGTGTCCTGCCCAGCTGAAAGAGGCAAGTGTTCCATATAAAACAACCAGGTACAGCGATGTGCTTGTTGTTTCCAGCTAAGTGTAAACCTATTCTAATAGAAAAACAATTTTAGTGGTGAAAATAAATTATCATGAAAGTACAGTAGTACTACAGTAGTAGTAGCACAGAGTACAATAATTATGAGAGTACAGCTGCCTATGCAGAATTAATCACAAAACTCCAATACAACCATGTCAAATGGATAGAGAAAGCTGTGGCTACCAGAAATATGCCCATCATTTAATGAAATAACAAACCACCTAGGAGTAATCCAAACACAAATAGGTTGTACAGCAAAAGAAAAAAGTCATAACAAAGATTAGGAAGTGCTATGCCAAATACGATAAAAATGCTTTCATCAATCTAAACAAACAACTAAGGGGGAAATTAAGTTTCTAAAGCCAAATCTGATGTAAAGATAGCCTCACAGGCAAAGAAAAAGTAAGGCAAATCACAAGGATTTCTTTATTTATGTCTGAAACCTCAAAGGCAGCACACAGTAGTGTGCAGAAATTATTATAAATAGAGCCACCTTCATGGAGCTGGAGGATACATCAAATCTGCTGGCCAACAAATTAGGCTTCAGTTTTATCCCCATTTGTTTTCCAGCAGCCTTTCAGGAAATACCATCTAAGAAAACCCCCAACTATCACTAGGGAGAAGGTTCTAAACATGCTTTCTAAGGCAAAAAGCACAATATCGATGGACCCCAATACTATTCGAGGCTGTCTCCTAAATATCCTGAAAAACATGGCCTATCAAGATCATTGGACTCACTGTTTAACCATACCCTTCAGACAGGCTTTGTGTCATTGAAAAGAGAACTGCGACTGTCATTCCCCTACACAAGGGTGGACAATCACTATGACCCATAACTCTGACTAGTATGATATGTAAATCCATGGAAAGAATTATCATGCAAAGGATTACTAAGTACATAGAAGACCTTCAAACACTAGATCAAACCCAGTCTGGTTTTGTCAAGGAGAGATCATGCCTACTCAGCCTGGTGGACTTCTTTAAGAACGTCACTAAAGCAATGGATGAGGGAAAAACAGTGCAAACTGCCTACCTTGACTTGAGTAAGGAATTTGATACACTATCCCACATATGTCTTGTAAATAGTCTCATGATATGTGCTGGATAACCAGCTGGGTCTCAGATAGGACCCAGGAAGTTATCATAGTGGATGCCATCTCCACAAAGTGGTTGGTCATTAGTGGAGTCCCTGAGGGCTCTGTGCTGGATCCAGTCCTTTTTGGCATTGACTTCTCAGAAGTGAAGGACAATGTAAAGAGATTCTGGCTGACTAAGTTTGAATATGATTGCAAATTAGGAGCAGTCACAGAATTTTCAAAAGACACTAAGATCATACAGGAAGGACTAGCAAAGGCAGATGAATGGTACCAAAACCATGACTTAAATCTCAGTGTCAAGAAATGTACAAGAGTACCCTTTGGGAAGTCAGCCACCCTAGAACATTACCTCATTGATAACACAACTCCAAGATTAGAAACAGCAGTCAGGGATCTGGCTATGTATGTAGATAGTAACCTGGCTTTTGACCAACATGTGTTTAAGGTAATAAGGAAATTATTAAATTAAGCAAGGTCATGGGATCTAGGCTCAAGAAAGTCATCATTCCACTGTATTCAGCCCTCATCAGACTGATCATTGAGTACAATGCTCCATTCAGTGTATACCTGTCCAGGTACATGTAACAACTGGGACATTTACAGAGGTGCCTTACAAAAAGAATACAGGGTGCAAACAGCAAGTGCCATGCAAATCACATCAAAACCCTACCTCTATATTCTGTTTTCTACAGATTGTTGAGAAGTGATCTATGTCTGGCATACAAGACATCCTTGGACATCATTCTGGTACATCTTTTGCATATCCACAAAATGAATAGCATCAGAATTACTTGATCTTGAAATTTGAATTTTGCTTTCAGCATTAATAGAACATGTCTGAGGGACAGGTATGTTTCTCAGAGAATTCCCTCTCTTTGGAACAAGCTTCATATCCATGTGAAGCAGAGCTCTTCCCTAACCTTATTCAAGAGAAATCTAGACCAGTGGATTGAAAATTAGAAATCCACCCTGGTCTAGCACTTCATGGATTCATAGATTCATAGATTGTAACTAGGCTAATGACCCATGTTTTCCCAAAAGAATACTGATGCCCTGTATCCAATTAGGACATCGAGGGCCAGGCATTTATAAGTTACTTATTTCTCCAATGGACAGAATCAGCCTGTAAATCTTGCTCTATCTTACAATTGCCTCTAAGGTGCATAAACTTGGGGCATACAATTGGGATGACTGGCTAGGCTTATAAAGGCCCTAGTGTTCATTAGCCTAGTATATATATATATCGATGAATCTATGGAATGAGGCAGCTACACTATCTCCCTCTGTAGAGGTAATAATCCCATATATGGGTGTGTGTTTCAAAATAATACAGACTTATATCACATATTGGCAGTATAATTACCTCTCCATGACACAAATAACTAATGAACCTCATTATCATGCGATGTTTCAAAATCTTATTCTCTATAATATGTGTACCTTGCCAGGGACTTATAGACATAGTGCCAATATTTAGAAACACAGGCTGATCCAGTAGAATGGGTCACAGTCTTCAAGTCTTGCAGTGCAACACATATACCTTGATGTAGAGGAATGAAGCCCTGACAGTGACCCATGAGTGGGGTCATTTATGCAGTCCAGGGACCTAAAGAACCTGTGAGGTGTATTATGATGCTATGACTGCTCACCTTAATTTGATGGGAGGAATAATGTAAAATCTAAGCATGAGCCACGTGGTCCTTATTGTCCCTGGTCTTGATGAAGACTGGAACCATGAAAGTAATCTGAACTAGCTGAATGGGCAGGCCATGAGGAGGTTTTGCGACTTTTTTTTTGGGGGGGGGGCACCTAACTAGTGGCCATGCTTAAATAGGGGATATAAGAAACCAGAAATATCTATGGGTATGGATGAAGCTACAAGGTTAAAAGAAAATTGTGCTTCACCATACTTCTCTGATAATTACCAATATGTAACCAAGACAGAAGAAAGATTTGACATAAGAGCTCCTACTATTAATCTTACTTATTCTAATAATATAAAAATGGTATGTGAGGTTATAAAGAAAAAATGGCATATTCTTACAGCAAACAGAGACATTAATAAAGTTATAGGAACTTAACCTATGTTTACTTTTAGAAATAGAAAATCAAATTTTAAGAATTATGTTGAACAGAGAGAAGCAGAATGGCAATTTTGCCTTGCTTCTTATATTCCACCATGTTTAAATGACACTGTTAATATTAAATGTGTTTTAAAAAGTAGGAAAGTTAATATAAAAAATTTGTAGTTGTCATTTTTATATTGTTTTAGTAGTGTTTTTTTAAGAGTCAATTTTACTCATTTAGCTTTAGTTGGTGTTTTATTCTGATTGGTTTTTGAATAAGCTGAGTGGTATATAATAATTGAGTTTGGCTTTGTACTTTAACTTGTTTCTGAAGAAGTATTTGTGATGAATAGTGACTAATGAATTGCAAATGTGCTACAAACTTTATCTGTGGTCCTTGTGTGCTGTTTGGTGGAGGATATTTTGGTTTTGCATTTATTTTGTATCTTCACCTTTGCCTTGGTACACTGTTTTGGTTTATTTTTAATTTAGCAATACTGTTGTGGAAAATAGAAGCATAAACAGTTGTTAATGGATTTTCTGTCTCTCTCCCCCCACCCCTCCTCTACATCAATAATTATTTCTCATATACTATGGGTATGTTGTGCTCCAACCCTATTGTTTTGAATTGTGTTATATTATTGTTAATATGTTTGATTACTTGCATGTTAACATATCTTGTTCAAATACCATTGTTGGTGGCCTGTTGCCATCAATGTTACTGGTATGCTGTTATGATGCAAACTGTTGTTCCATTTATGCATGTGTTCTGTTTGCTATGCAACTGTTTCAAATCTGTTTTATGGGGTTAATTGGAACACTCATGCATGCTGTTATAACTAATCTTGAAATGTGTTGTTCATGACTAACCAACATATTCTGTAAAATGCCAATACCATAGAGCATTTGGGAAGGCAGATCCCAGTGAATCCACCTGTCCCACCTCAACTGGCCATGGCACTGGGCCCAGGCACGTCTGGGACCCAACCTGGATCTCCCTCATTTGCTGGTCCTGCACCACCTTTGGGTGGAACCGCCACAAGAGACGGGGCCCATCCCCCCCCTGACAGCAGGCACGGACAGGAGGCAGTCACTCACAGTCAGTTCTGGGGTTTGGTGTGCAGCACCCTTTGATATGAGTTTGGAGAGCAGCTGCACCAGACTGAGGACTGCCTGGTGCACCTTGAGGGGGAGGCTGCCCCTTCCTGTTCAGTCCCCAGTACAGCCAAATTTGGGGCTGTAAAGGTGCAGTGGTGACTGCCCATGGGTGGGGATCTCAGTGCCACTGTAACCATATGGGGCCCATGGGCTTCGGATTCCCAACTACCCTCCCAGTCAATTGTATTTACCTCTCTCATGTGTTATATGCCACCCTTGTCTGCTGTCTTGTCTGTCTCCCTACCCAACCTAACTCCTCAAATGTGCCTACAATCCTTCTGCAACATTCCACTCTCACCTTAAAAAAATAGAAAAGGGCATCTGTCCCAAAAAAAATATCGCCATATACATAGCTGTCCATTTTGCACACATGTCCACTGGACACATGTAATTCAGTCCAATTGGCTTGACAAAACATTTTTGTTGTCTTCACCCCTCTCTCGGGGGTTTCAGTGTCCAAATTCTGTACAAATGCACAGCTGTTGCTGTATAAGAAATGGACAGCTGTGGACCTTTCCTACACCCTCCCTGCACATCCCTAGCTATCTTTCATAATGTTTTTCCCTCTGCATACCCCTTTTTTCACCACTTTCCTATCACCCCTTTTTCTTTTCTTTTAAAGACATTAGCATGGGTGTAAGTGGGAGTAAGCAAGTTTGCACGATGCTAAGTGAAACCAACACAGATTAAGCATCTGTACGGTTAACCATATGTTAGCATTGCTTAGCATCACACAAAATCATGCAAACCCATTTAAAACTGCTTTAATCACTCTGTTTCCATCAGCCACTGTTCTGCCTAGCAAGAAAACAATCAACACTACCAAGTCTTGAACCCACGGCTCTGTACACCATAGTCAGAGCAATTTACCACTACACCATTTGAGCTGTAAGGAGGCCTATTGCTTTTTCAAACATATCATGCAGTAGAGTCATTCAACAGTAGGGAAAAGATTATGTAGAATCAGTCAGGTTATGTATATATATATATAGACATGTATATATGTATGGAGATGCATATATATGGAAACATATATATATAATATAAATAGAGATATACATATAAAATATATGCACATATATATATATATATATATATGCTCATAACATGCAGTGGAGTCATACCTCAGAACCATAGCTCTCAACCTCTTAGTGCAAGAAATCTGGCCAAATGCTATCAAAATGGGGGGGACAATGTGCCCAAACTAGGGACATAGTTTAAATATTACTCTTATAAATGTGGAATGTTGTCAGAGTGACAGGGTTTGTTGCATCATACATGTGCTGAAGAATGTGAATTCTGAAACTGAAATGTATGTCATCATTTACTGATAGAAAAATCATCACAGTGATTTACCAGTGAAATAAAAATAATGAATCTGTGGAACAGACCAGAAATATCAGCAATAAACCTGGACATTCTGAAACAATCCAGCCAGTCGAGAGGTATGCTCAGAACCTCTTAGTGATATGAATATGAACCAAGCCTGACAAAGTGGGGGGAGAAAGTTATGAAAATAGAGACATATCTGAAATACTAGAGTAGATAAGCTAACACAGTTCCTGCAGTAACACCATCCTCTCTTTCCAAACATATATTGACTGAAATAGCACAGGTCCAACACTCTATTATTCCTCAATAGTTAGCGACTTAAATCATCACATCATCCCACTGATGTGTCAGAAATACACAACACTTATGGAGGCCAGGCAACAGTACATCCTACAAATATTTGGACATAACATCACATTAGGGAAACTACACTCAGCTGCTAAGCATGTCACCAAGCACTGTCCAAACTACACTCAGACTGACACAACACTAACCCAAATCCACTATGGGGAATCACACATGTATTTGCAAATATATCAGGCACTACAGGGATGTAACAACACTGAAAAACAGACACCAGTGTGAAAATGCATTCACACAACCGATTTCACCGCAGTCACAGTGACATGCCAGTAAGCCAAATGAACAGTAGAGTATAAGGACTGTGTGAACCAAAACATCTCATAATGTTTGCCACTCACACACTACCCCTACATATACTGGCCCAGTTCACAGTGTAGTATGACGCCTGACTGTGGTATGGGACATGTTTCAGTCTGCCCCTACAAACATATACAGCCGATAGACCACCAGAAACTGGAGCATGCACAGTCAGAAAATGAGCCATAACACATACATCTACCCCCTTTCTAAATGGGCCAAATAACATTTACACACTACACTGCTACATAATCCTGACAGTCTGTCAACAATTGCCAGAAATACACAGACCTCTCAACTGTTCAGAGTTCCATAGAATGTCCAAGTTTTGTCCTCATATATAAGGCCTCTTACACATAACATGTCTGGCATTCTGTTACATCACTGGGATGGTATCAGGAATGAAGGCACTAAATAATAATATACCCTACCTATCAACCTATTACTGCATGACATCTGGACAAAGCCTGACATACTTGGGGACAGAGTCCCAAACACAGGGGCATATGTGAAATATTGCTGTTATAACTGAGACAGTTGCTGGTGTAACATGGTTTGTTTTAAAATATCTTTTTTGTGGGATATGAAGTCAGAAACACAAATAGATGATACAATTTACTGACTGCAATCCCCACAGTATGCTACTGATTTTCCAAAGATGAAAAATGTCTGAAGAACACACCAAACATGAGAGTCCAAAATGACATTCTGCGGATATCCCTACAGTTGAGAGTTATGTCAACCACATAATTGTGTTCAACAAAAAATCACATAGAAAAACCATGTCCACACAAACCCTGTTAAACTGGCATTGGTTCAATTGTATAACAGCAATACTTACATTCTGTCACTGTGTCTGGAACATTTTCCCACAGTTTGTTGGGCTGTCTCCACAGTTTTAATTGTAAGAGGTATTTCCAACTACCGTTTGTGATGCTGTTGTTCACACACCTCCATAAAGTCTTCCTCATGGGCAATGAAAAGGGGCAACACCCACATGAAGTACTCAATTATAGGAGTGTGTTGCCATGTCATTGGCTATAGGTAAACAACACAGCTGTTCTGCATGCAGTTAACAAGTGGGGGACAGCAATTGGTGCACAGGTCATCAGCTGCTCATGAACATTACCTACAAAAGGCATGCTGCTGCCTATGCAAAACAGATGTATACCCTACATCTCAGAGAGACACAGAGGCAGGCAGACAGACCAACCAACCAGCCATCCAACAAACACATATTGGAATCAAGCCAACCATACTTGGAAAAAAAAGTATAGCAAACAAGCAAGCATGTAATGGAATGCAGTAGGGGGTATGTAATAATGTGAAATAGGAAGCTCAACAAATATGTCTCAACAAGACTTGCTGTACTGATATATTGCTGATCAGAACCTATGTCCATAGCATCTGGGTCAGTCTGCAGTGACATGGATCACAGTTCAGGCCCCTGAGTCACCCCAGGAAAGGATGGCTTACATATGACTACTACTGGAGTGTGTGTTGAACAATAGTGACTGTGACAATGCTAGGCCAGCTACTGGGATGTCATAGATATCTATATGTTAATTGCAGATACAAGTATGATATACATGTTTGTCTGAAAAATGTGAGAGACCTATGCAGGGTATTTGCATAGTAAACTACTGTTGCAGATGTGTGTGTTGAACTACATGTGATATACTGAGCTCATACCATTCAACTGTCCAGTGTTGTGCACACTAATCATATGTGTGTCTCATACTTGTAGTCATTTACTCATAAAATTGTGTTATGTCCGGTAAATCATTGGCAACCTGTGAAGACTGACATTACAACATCTCCTTCTCTTTCTTTTGGCTGTTCCCATTAGGGGTCGCCACAGCAGATCATCTGTTGCCATTTCTTCCTGTCCTCTGCATCTTGCTTTGTCACACCAACCACCTCCGTGTCCTCTATCACCACATCCATACACCTTAAAACCAATACGTTCACTAGCAGGACTAGTAGACACAGAATTGATTTCCAGGTTAAGCACTTTCATCAAAGTAAAATTGACTTCATCAGAACAATATACAAACAGTCATGTGGATTTAAATATGTTACAATAACACAGGATAGGTTAAAATCCCACCAATCAAACAAAAATCCCTTGAATAAATTAATACCCTAAAAGGCATACACTATAAAAACTAAACAATCCAATAAAAACATTTCTATGAGAAAGTCACATTTTAAAATTAAACCCTTTCTGCTCATTCTTTTAAAGCAGGCAAGACAGATATAAAATCATTTAACCCTGGACACAGATTAGCTGCCAAACAAAGCTGCCACATCAATTCCCTTTTGTTTAAAGTGTTTTTCCAATTACAACCCATGGGGTTTATTTCTATTATGTCCAATATCCCAAACTTGAATCCAGAAAAATTGACACATATTTTACTGTGCCTGAATAAGGCATTAGTTTCTTTTGAATTCTTAATATCATATAAATGTTCATATATCCTGGACCTGAGAGCCCTCTCAGTTTTCCCAACATAAAACCCCGGGCAGGAATTACACTTGGCCAAATATACTATTTTACTAGTGTGACAATTACACTTTTTAAAAAACACTGTGCCCTGGTTTATATTATCAAGTTTCAAACTAACTACTGGCAATATAAATCTACACTGTGTACAACAACCACAGGCTTTAGTAAATTAATTTGGTTTTGCACTGCTGTTGTTCGTATTACCCTCCAAGGTAAGTTTCATGTTGCGACCCACTTTAGTACAAAAATTAGGTTTTTCACCCACTGCTTGTAAAATATTGAGGTCACCCTTAAAAATATTCCAGTTCTTGCAGAGAATGTTCCTTATGTCATTATAATGTGAACTGTATTGCACCACACATGCCTGGGAGAAATTGCAGGAAGAACTCTCTGTTTTTTCATAATTTTTTGTTTTAGAAAGACCTCTACCTAACAAAGGTTGATATTTCAAACCCCACTCTTTCAAAATCCCTTGTAAAATACCCTCCACAAATTCCAGTGGATAATCTCTCTCCAAAAACATATTCTTAAGGTCACTGAATTCTTTAATGACGTCCTCAAAATGAGAAGTCATTCTAGAAATTCTAATCGTCTGTCCCTTAACAATACTTGTTTTCTGGTGTAGTGGGTGGTGACTTTGAAAATGGAGATAAGAATTACAAAAAGGTTTTCTTTCTATACACTTTAGATCTGAAACAACATACATCCTTAATGATAGTGGTATCCAAATAATGGATTTTTTTCTCATTACATTCATAAGTAAATTTCAGATATTAAGTGGTGCTGTTTAGGTATTCAATAAAACCAGCAATACTTTCTTTAGTACCCTTCCATAAAATAAAAATATCGTCCAGGTACCTATTGTAAAACAAAATATCCAAGTAAAACCTGCTTTCGAAAATAAATTCCTTCTCCCACCCTAATAAAACAATATTTGCATATACGGGAGCACAGGCTGCCCCCATAGCAACTCCCTTTATCCATATACCTTATCGTACGCCTTCCACTTGTCCTATTACCTGGCAGCTTCATCCTTACCATCCTTTTCCCAATATACTCAGTATCCCTCCTCAGCACATGTCCAAACAAACATAATCCCGCTACTCTTTGGCTTTGTCCCCAAACCATCCAACCAGGGCTGACGCTCTAACATACATATTCCTAATCCTGTTCACCCTCGTCACACCCAGTGCAAATTTTAACATCTTTAGCTCTGCCACATCCAGCTCTGACTCCTGCCTTTTTGTCAGTGCCACTGTCTCCAACCCATGTAACATAGCTAATCTCACTACCCTCTTATAAACCTTCCCTCTCACTCTTAATGGTACTTGTCTGTCACAAATCACTCCTGACGCTCTTCTCCACCCTCCCCATCCTGCCTGTATTCTCCTCTTCACCTCTCCCCTACACTCATCATTACTCTGAACTGCTGATCCCAAGTATTTAAACTCATCCACCTTTGCAAACTCTACTCCCTGCATCCTCGCCATTCCTCTATCTTCCCTCCCATTCACACACATATATTCTGTCTTAGTCCTGCTGACCTTCATTCCTCCCCTCTCAAGAGCATATCTCCACCTCTCCAGGAGGGTCTCCTCAACCTGCTCCTCACTCTCACTACAGATCACAATGTCATCTGCAAGCATCACAGTCAATGGGGACTCCTGTCTGATCTCGTCTGTCAACCTGTCCATCACCACTGCAAATAAGAATGGGTTCAGAGCTGATCCCTGATGTAATCCCACCTCCACATTAACTGCATCTGTCACTCCCACCACAGAACTCACTGCTGTCACACTACCCTTTTCCATACCCTGTAGCACTCTTACAGATTTCTCCACCACTCCTGACTTCCTCATACAATACCACAACTCCTCTCTAGACACCCTGTCATATGCTTTCTCTAAGTCCACAAAGACACAATGCAACTCCTTCCAACCTTCTCTGTACTTTTCCATCAAC
Source organism: Protopterus annectens (assembly GCF_019279795.1). Lineage (NCBI taxonomy): Eukaryota > Metazoa > Chordata > Ceratodontiformes > Protopteridae > Protopterus > Protopterus annectens. Next base: position 788,172,071 of record NC_056735.1, read on the forward strand.
ACTCTCAGAGCAAGCATCACATCTGTGGTGCTCTTTCCTGGCATGAAACCATACTGCTGATCACTAATCATCACCTCCCTTCTTAACCTAGCTTCCACTACTCTTTCTCATAACTTCATGTTGTGACTGATCAATGTTATCCCTCTGTAGTTACTACAGCTCTGCACATCATCCTTATTCTCATAGTCAGTACCCAGATGCTTTTTCTCCACTCCTCATGCATCTTCTTACTTTACAAGATTTCACTAAACAATCTGTTTAAAAACACGGCTGCCATTTCTCTTAAACACCTCCATGCTTCCACAAGTATGCCATCTGGACCAACAGCCTTTCCATTCTTAATCCTCTTCGTAGCTATCCTTACTTCCTCCTTGTTAATCTTTTACTCTTCCTGATTCACTCTACCCACATCATCCAATCTTCTTTCTCTCTCATTCTCTTCATTCAACAGACCCTCAAAGTACTCTTTCCATCTGCTCAACTCACTCTCCTTGCTTGTGAGTATGTTTGCCTCATTATCCTTTATCATCCTTATCTGCTGCACATCCTTCCTAGCTCAGTCGCTCTGTATAGCCAATTGGTACAGGTCCTTTTCTCCACCCTTAGTGTCCAACCTTTCATACAACACTTCATACACCTCATCCTTAGCCCACTCCACCTCTCTCTTTGCCATGCACCTCATCTCCTTATACTCCTGTCTACTTTCTTCATCTCTCTGACGATCCTACTTCTTCACCAACTTCTTTCTCTGCATATTCCCCTGTACTTCCTCATTCCACCACCAGGTCTCTTTGTCCTACTTCATCTGTCCAGATGTCAAACCAAGTGCCTTTCTAGCCATCTCCCTTACTAGCTCTGCTGTAGTTACCCAGATATTCAGTAACTCTTTACTGCCACCCACTGCCTGTCATAACTCCTCCCTCAACCTCACAATCACCCTCTTTCAGTTTCCACCATTTGCCTCACTCTCCTCCTCCTCCTCTTCTTGATCACCAACGCCATCCCATAGACCAACATTCATACTGTCTAACTACACTTTCCCCTATCACCACTTTACTGTCTCCAATCTCCTTCAAACTGGCCCTCCTGCATAGGATATAATCCACCTATATGCATCTTCCTCCACTCTTGTATGTCATCCTATGCTCCTCTGTCTTGTTAAAATACATATTACTACAGCCATGTCCATCCTTTTTTCAAACTCCACCTCCACCTCACCTTCTGCATTGCTTTGCTTAACACCATACCTACCCATCACTTCCGCATCCCCTCTGTTCCCTTCATCAACATGCCAATTGAAATCTGCAACAGTCACCACTCTCTTATGCTTGGGTACAGTCATCATCACTTAATCCAACTCACTCCAATGTTTGTCTGTGTCATCCATCGCACACGCAACTTGCAGAGCCTATGCACTAACAACAGTCATCATTACACGATCAATTTCCAGCTTCATAAACATCCCTCTAACTCTTGGAATACTGTTCCTTCAGGATAACCCCTACACCATTTCTCCTCCCATTCACACCATGATAGAACAATTTGGACCCGACTTCGATACACCTAACTTTACCCCCATTCCATCTGGTCTCTTGCACACACAATAAATCACCCTTCCTTCTGTCGATCATATCAGCAAGCTCTGTCCCCATACCAGTCATACTGCCAACATTAAAAGTTCCTACCCTCACTACCACACTCCTAGCCTTTCTCTTCGCTTCCTGACATATGAGCGTTAGACATTCTGCAGGGTAAGTCTGTGAATGTAAAGGATACTGTGCTATGAAATGACTTAAGTGTGTTACAGCAACATTAAGAAAGTGTCACTAATTTTGGCCCATCACCCTCCATGTATGTGTGGCATCCTCCAGATGTCCTGCTCTAATAGATTGACAGGAATGACTGAGCAGCAAGAGTGTAAATACAGTGTGCCATACTGACATAGAACAGAAATGTATATCAGGTATTACCTGTCCACATGTATGCATGAGTAGGTGTACCTGGCTGCTTCATAACAACAGACATGGGATGCTAAACATCAGGTAAATAAGCTGTACATGTACATGTATGTAATCTTAGTTTCTGTGCATCCAACAGAATTAGAATTCTACAGCTACTTGTTGTTTCATTGCCCTGACTCAGATATGGGTAATAGAATAAGCATGATTATTAGGTTGAAATTTGAGAAGTGTCCAACTGTGTTAGGACCTTGTGTCCATGCCTACTACAAACAGCTATATGACCACCTACATAGATGTATGGACTCAACAATAACTTAATTGTAAAACCTGTCTACACCAAAGTAGAGTAATCCCCTTTGCTGGAAAGCAGCAATTACGCAAACCACATAATTGGTCACTGTATTGGCTGTACAGGGCAAAGTAGGAGCAGGCACCAACTTGGCAGCAAGTCAACCTTTATCTGAATGAGCATATAAGGTCACATGTGGATTACTGTAAGGCTAACTATGAGTACAATTGGATGCATCCACCAAGGGCAATCACAAGGCCATCTTCACATATGTCTGCAACCTCAGTGGTAACAACCCAACCCACCCTGTAATGGTGGTCAATCACACCACATACACACACACACACCATAGGTATAGCCAACCTGCTGCAGACAGGTTTAGGGCAAATATCACCTCCCTGGCTCACCATCAGTATAAGTGGATATGCACAGCACCCTTTCCCCTCCCCTCATTATCAGGGAGCAGGTGCATACTGCCTAATTAAAGTCAACAAAATCAAGTCTCCATTGGACCTGATAACATTCCTGTCCTACATGAACTCAGGCATATGCTTCCAGCTCCATTATACACTGTATGCAAGCAAAGCCTGAGCACCATTGACATCCCATCTGCAAGGAAGATGCCCACTGTCATCCCTCTATACAAAAGTGAATGATGAATGGTGGTTTATGCAATGTACTGGCCCTCATTGATAGGAACATGACACATTAGGAGTGCAATGTAGGTTCATACTGTGCTGATAGATGACAGAAGTATGATGTGGTTGTAAGTTGTGGCTAATCATAGGCAATATTGATGTGATGGCTATGTAAATAACTGTGGGCAATGGCTGAGGTCCTCTGATGTGTTTCCCTGTTTATGTCTTCCAGGTAGCATGCAGCATCAGCCAGCATATACTGCAGAGGAGAATACAGTTATCACTGAAGCAATAATCCAGCACCTTGCAGTGATGTTTGGCTGTAGCCAAAAAAATCTGCAGAAGTGGACTGCCCTGTGGGATGACCTTGTTCACAGAGTTAACACCTTGGGCCACCAAGGCCACACATATGATCAGGTCAGGCATCGGGCAACTGACTTGATATGTCATGCCCAGCCAAGGGCTGCTGCCGTGGCTAGGGACCGTACTGCTACAGGTGGGGGTCCAGCCACACAGGCCCCACTTATGGCAACAGAGGAGTTCCTTGCCAACCTTGTGGCAGCCCTAACACAACAGACAACACAAGTCGTGGAGGTGGGTGGCACCCAGGGAACAGCCATGGAGCATCCAGGTAAGGCCACAGTGTACATCAATTTAATCATGTAGCAGTCATACTGTCTTCTATAGAGTATCTAGATGCATATGTCAGTTCAAACTGCATTTGTGAGTGGGATTTAGTAATGCAAACAGGTGCACATCTATGGTGAGGGACAGCAAATTGTGTGCTATCATAGCTTGTACTGTAACTTTGCAGAAATATAGCATTCATCTTGTACCAATGCCAAATGTGAGTTTGCTGACAATACCTCTCCCCACAACTAAATAGGTGCCTCTGGTCTGGATGTGGGACAGCAGCCTAAAACCAGTGAGTATGGGATTTCCCTGTTGTGGCTCACCAGTACCCCAGGCATGTTAAGGTCATGCATGTGACCATGCACACAACTGTTAACCATTTTGCAATGTCTGCATGTTCACTTGCGGTGGGGTTAACTGCATTGCATCACAGTGGTCATCACACTGGCCTATTTGCAGGAGATGTCACATATCTATAGCATACCTTGCAACCTGTCATTGCAGGAAATCTGGACAAAGACTGACAAAATGGGGGGGACGAAGACCCAAAACTAAGGACATATTATATAAATTAGTGTTATACAGTGCATATAAATGGTGTACACACACCTGTTAGAATGCCAGGTATTTGTGATATACAAAAATGAGAGCACAGTAAAACATTTCCAAACCCATCCAACCTTTCATGTTCATAGGTTCATAGGTTCATAGGTTCATACTAGGCTATCTGCCCGAGGGCATTTACAAGCCTAGCCCATAGTTTTGTGGCTTACGCCACCCCTTTAGTATGGGGAACTATACCCATTATTTTGCTGTGCCTCTGTTGAGCAGTGACACTGAGGTAATCCCTGGGGTATATCTGCGATCTCCCATCCATTGGTCAAGATTTCTCTTGAACAAGGCCAGCGAGGTGCTCTGCCTCACATATACCGGGATTTTATTCCACAGCATAGGGAGTCTTTGGTGATGAATCTATCCCTCCATTAATAGCCGTGTCGAGGTTTAAGTCTCGTGGCTCTGACGGATCTAGATTTTTGAGGTGAAGCATATTCATCAAATCTGGGTTTGACATGGCCTTGTATGTTAGGCAAAGGTCACCTCTGAGCAAGCGGTAGCGACTGAATAGAGCTGGAGTTCTTTCAGTCGGGCAGCATAGGACAGATGTTTGAGACCCTTTATCCTTTTGGTGAGGAACTTTTGTGGCCTCTCCAGCTGCTGCAAGTGTCGGGTCAGATACATTCGAATGGGGCATTGTACTCAATCATTGGTCTGATGAGTGATGAGTATAGGAGACTATGACCTCCCTTGATCTAGATGAGAATCCTTCATGATAAGGTGGGCAATGTAGGTCTTCCTAACTACTTTAGCTACATGGGTGTCGAATGACAGACTACTATCAACCTGGGTCCCCAGGTCCCTGATAACTTCTTCTGTACTCAGTGGATTGCCACCTATTTGGTAGCTAGGGGTAACCTTGTTTGGGTATGACTATGCATTTTTTGGCATTTAACTTTAGGCCATGGCTCTGGCACCAGTTATCCGTTTCTGTGAGACCCTTCTGAAGGATATCTGTGTCAGATGTGTTTTCTACTGGCGCCCAGTTTGCAGTCATCTGCAAACTTTGTCAGCCATAACCCTCCTGTGTTTGCTTGTACTGGAAAAGTAGATGCCAAACAAGAGTGGGCCAGGACTGAGCCCTGTGGTACACCACTTGTGACAGGCTTTGAGTCTGACATGGCGCCAGCAACTCTGACCCTGTGGGTTCTGTCACTCAGCCAGTTTGCAACCCATCTTGTGATGTATGGGTTAACATTTAAGCTGATGAGTTTTTCAATGATACCCGAGTGGGGTATTGTATCAAAGATCGAGGTAGGCTGTATGGACTGCCTTTCCTCATCAATGGCTTTGGTGACTGTTTCAAAAAAGTCAACCAAGTTTAGAAGGCATGATCTGCCTTTGACAAAGCCAAACTGGGATGGATCCAAAGTCTGCAAATTCCCTATGTCTTTATTTATGAGGTCCATTATGATCCTCTCCATGCCTTTGCAGATAAGGCTTGTCAAGCTAATGGCCCGCTAAGTTCCAGGGTCCGTGGCGGCAGCGCCTTTGTGACGTGGTACCACAGTTGCAGTGCGCCACCCCTATCCAGAGGTAAGACTATGATAAAACAGGTGTCGAAGCTGTGGGTTTAATTCCACGATGAGTAGATGGAGCACACAGCCGGGGACACCATCAGGTCCCATGGATGCTGTGTTTTTGCTTTGGAGAGAGCAGTTCTCACTTGGGCTTGGAGATGTTTGGGGCTTGGTATAGATATCTCTCCTTTGGGGAGGAGAAGTTTGCACTGAACCTGTCAGCCAGTATGTTGGCAATGTCTGTAGGATCAGTAATCTTCACATCATTTTGAACTAGTTCTGAGCATATCTGGGAGTTTCCTCCCAGGTTTCTAATATAGCAAAAGAAGGCCTTATGATTGTCTTTTGAGTCTTTAGCTATTTTTCTCTCGAAATTTGCTTTGGATGATTTTAGTTTTTACTTATAGTGATCAAGGGTGTCTTACCTTTTAAGGATTTTGCTCTATCTTGTAGTAGCTTCCTTTTGTTGTAGAGTTTGTTTATGGCTGGGGTCCACCAGAGTGGACGCTGCCTTTGCTGAGTCTTTGTTTTGCTTGGGATTGCCTTATCCATGCAGTCCTGCAGGTGCTGGTAGAAGGCATTTGAAAGTGATTCAGGGGCTGGAGAACTGTTTTCCGCGGGCGCGGGGCCCTAAAGGGGACCACACTAGTCTTTAGAAGTGTGAAGTCGGCTCGAGAAGTTCTTTACTGTGGTCTTTTTATTTCAGGTGGGGGTGGGATGAGGACCTCCAGCGAGATTAGTTTGTGATCTGATCTCACCAGTGAGGGTATACTTCGGTGTTGAACATTGTGCTCCCATGTTCGTGATGATGAGATCAAGTATGTTTTCTCCTCTTGTGGGGATGGTGACTAGTTGTTCCATGGCATTTGAGTTTATGAATTCCAGGAACTTTTGGGCTAGGGTGTTTGGGCTTGAGTAGTGTTCCCAGTCTATATTGGGGTAATTGAAGTCACCTAGTATGATGGTGTTTGGTGATACATTTAGTAGTGTTTTCAGGAAGGCCATGTGAGGTTCCTGAGTTTGTGAGGGTGGCCTGTAACATGCTACAATTTGCAGAGCAGTCTTGCCTATGGTTAATTGCACCTGGATGGTCTCCGATGCATCGTGCGTTGCCACCAGTCTTGAGGTGTGGGTGTCTTTGATGAATATGGATACCCCCCCTCCTTTCTTGGTATTGTGATTTTGGGGCCGCATGATAAGAGGTAAAACCTGATAGTGCTGGGATGCTCTCAGGAGCCTTGAACCAGGTTTCTGTCACTGCACAGACATCGATGTTCTCCATACTGAGAAGGGCCTCCGTGCATTTTGAGATTTAGACTTCTGGCATTGAGCAGCATTACCCTTTTTTTCCTTTTTTGTGTTCTAGGGTGGTAGGTTTAGAATTTGAGCCTTGCCTAAAAAAGGCACTATGGGGTGGCAAGAGCCTTTGCCAATATCCGGAATCCCAGGGTGACAGGTGCAAGCCATCCCGCAGCGTGGCTTGTCCAGCATGTCATCCCAGGCAGACAGACATTGGATCCCCTTTGAATGACACCAGAGTTTAAGCCAATTGTTAAAGCTGATCATCTTATCTCTGTATTGTGGCATCATTCTTGGTGAAGGTAGGATACTGCTCAAGGTCAGGGTCATACCTGCCTGGGCTACATAATCAGAGAGCTCCTCAATGTCTCTTTTCATGTAGTCCAAGGATTACACCAGCGTGGACAATGACTGAGTCATATTTGTACCTGCTGTTGAGAGACCTGAGTGGATTCTAGCGCCCGACAGGCAGCTTACTGTGACCTTCTCCTTACTCAGTCTGGTGCCGGGATGTCAGTGTGTCTGACTATGGAGTCTCCAATGACTAGTGTGTCTGGCATTGTGTTTGGCCTTAAGGGCTGTGACTGTTTGACACTCTGACTGTGAGGTCTATGTGTTGCAGGTGTTGTGTTCTGAGGTGGTGGTTGTTTGGGTGTCTGCTTTGGTGGCCTCTGCTGTTTTGGTAGATTTTTGATCAGAGCCAGCGAGTATGACTTTGTGTGTTTATGTGTATGATTTGAGGTTGTGATGGTACTATGTGAGACTGGGTCTATAGTGTGTGTGGTAACCTTCTCCTCCTGACTGGTCTTGCCAGTCCTATGTTGAGAGAGCTCAGCCTCCAGTTTGGTAGTTGCATCTCATTTGTGTTTTGTGGGAGGAGGGTACATGAGTAACATTGCCTCAATATTCCCAGGTTCACCAGCTGAGGAGAGGACACTAGCAACTGATCCCTCGACATGCTAGAAGGACTAAAAAAACTTTAAAAGAGATTCTGGGGACGTGAGGAGAAATGGGGGTTTGCCTTTGGGGTGCTATCTATAAGAGTGCCGTATCAAGGTAATAAGTACTGTAGGAGCAAGTGCTAGGTTTAACAGATAGAGAAAAGTCTACTTGGAGTCAAGTAGAGATGATCTTTTTAGGTATTAGAGAAAGTGCTAGTAACAGGGATGCTTAATGGTAAGATTGAAAAGAATGCACTCTGCAGTGTGCACTAGAGAAGTTAGATATGAAAGTAGGTAACTTGAGTTTTACCTGTTTAAAAAGTTAAGGTTTAGTGGAGAGTTACTATTTTAAAACAGCAAGATGGACTGAAAGGGGTGGTTACTTTTGTATTTTGGTACTATGAAATACTGTAGGATGGCCAATAAATTTAAATAATTGAAGGGGTGGGATTTCAAAAGTGATGGTTTTGTGATGCCAGTGAAAGTAGAGAGAAATGAGATATATGGTCAGATTAACATAAGAGGCGGGCAACTAGAAAGACAGTGGTATTTAACAAGACAACTTAAATGGGTGAGAGGGAGGGGAAAAATTCTGCCTGACTCAGAACAGAGAGAGCTGTGGTCTCTTTTGAAGTTTTAATATGCTGTTAAACAGAATGCAAGCAAAACACAAGGTAAAGAAAACAAACTACAGTATTCAAAATATAGAAAGGCAATACAGAAATACAAAGGTTTGTAAGGTAAACACCTATAACCTGTACAATTCAATTGTAAATCAAACAAATCTGTTAGGGGAACAATTATGGCACATACAAAACTTACAAGAAGCTAGATTCATACACGTGCACAGGCTGAAGCTAATACTGTGCTGAAGCAGCTTTTGATATTTTTACAGCATTACATCTTCTTGGATTCACACCTGCCATCAGTTACAGAGACTCTTTGATTAAAAGCCAATAATGGTCAGCTGTCCTACCAGGATTATCTTAAATTTACTCAGTTGCCTGCCACATGAACAGCCATAGTTTGCATACATCTTACGAAGCAGCAAAAGGATCTCATTTGTGAAAGGTATCAGCCCTGAGAAGGGTACACACACATTTCCACAGCATTGCATATACCATGGAACACAGTGAAGACAGTCATCAAATGGTGGTAATATGGGGCAACAGTGACATTGCAAAGAACAGGACATCCCTCCAAATGTGTGGAAAAGACAAGATCCAGGTCAGGGAGGCTGGCAGGAGACCTTCAGCTACACTACAGGAGTTGCAGGAATCTCTGGCAAGTACCAGTTGTGTACTACATTTGACAACAATCTCCCGTATTACTCATGTCTGGCCTATGGGGTAGTTTTGAAGATGGAAGTCTTCTCACACACATAACAACATCCAGGTCTGGTGAATTTCTCAAGAAAATACATCAGGTTTCCCAAAAGCATGCAGGGAAATGTGTTATGGTATAATGTGTTTCCTTTTTCTCCCACTCTACTGAAAATGGAAATATATCCAGCTAGACTAGCCCGGTCAACAAATGTAAAATAAAATAAAAATAAATAAAGGTTGCACTATTTGGCCACAATACCAAAAGGTTTGTTTGGCACAATAACAACACTGTGCATCAACAAAAGAACACCATCCCCATGGTGAAGGCAGTGTCCTGCTTTGGGGTTAATGTTCATAAGCTGGAAGTGAGCCTTTAGCTAAGGTGGAGGGGATTAGGAACAGTTAAAATACCAGTCCCTTACTGGGGTTGGGAGAGTGGCCTAATGGTTAAGGTGTTTGCCTTACAAACACAAGGTGCAGGGTTTGAATCTCACAATGGATAATTGGCTAGGCCTAAAATGGCTCGCAAAGGCAGTACTAATCTATGAACCTATGAACCTAATATCTTCTTGTGTCTGCTGGAAAGCTGTGGATGGAGAGGACTTACACCTTTCCACACAACAATGACCCATAACATACATCAAGGTCCAAAAATAATGTCTTCACCAGAAGACAATCAATGTTTTGGAATGGCCCAGCCACAGTCCACACATACATCCAATAGAAAATCTGTGGGGTGCCCTGAAGAGGTATGTGCAGAAGAGATGCCCTCACAACCTGACAGAGCTGGAGGGCTTTAGCAAGGGAGAGTGTACACATATGGCTAAGTCAAGATGTGCCATGCTGATACACACCTTCCCAAGAGGACTGACTGTTGTTATGAAATCAAAAGGTGCTTTAACAAAGTATTACTTTAAGGGTGTGCACAGTAATGCAACCAGCCTATTGTAAGTATTTCAACTTTTACATGTTACCCATAACTGATGTGTTTGTTCTTCAATTGGATTGCACAGGTTATAGGTCACATTAAAGGTGGGAAATGTTATTGTATGATTTATGTGGTATGTTATATATCAGACAAACCTGGCATGTTAATAGGGGTGTCTACACTTATAATATCCACTGTAAGATTTGAAGGTCATTAGTGTAACCAGTTCTGTTGTAACATACATGTACTGCAGATTTTGAAGTGTGAAACTGAAATATGTCATTGATTAGTGACAGCAGTTCTCATATCATCCCACTAATGTGTCAGACAAACATAGAATTTATAACCAACAGGACAGAAATATGAGCCACACATGTAGACATTCAGTGACACTCTGCACAGTTGAGAGGTATGTTCTGTAGGAGTTGCCACTGTGCTATACAGGTGAACAACAATTATGTGCACATGGATGCAGTGTATGCTACTTGAAGGCACATCACCTACTAACACTACTCACATATCACAGAGGTGTATATATGTAGTAACATTAAGTGGAAAGGGCTGCACTGCATAATGTTGAGGGTCTATCTAGGGTGTGTATGTAGTGGTCTGACTGTGTTATGACTGTCACCAGTTGGCTATTTTGAGGTCTGTGTAATGCCTGTCTGCCACCTCACCTGCATGTGTGTGTATGTGTGTGCATGTGTGTGTGCATTTGTAGCAGTAAACGGTATAGTGCAGGTATTAATTTACATATGTTGTCTTTCCCCCCAAAGGTGGTCATGGTGGCCATGGTCCCTCCCGCTCAGAATCTGATGTCAGTATCCCTGCAGACTCTGGCAATGATGATGGTCATAGTCAGCCACAGGTGGTGTCATGGGCTGAATCTGTGCCATTGGTTGGCATCCCACAGTCATCTACAATGTCCCCGCACACAGTCACAATGTCCACACATGTCCCGTCCCCAGCAGTGACAGATGATGAACAGTTGTCCAGTGGTGACATGGAACAGATTAGTGTGGTGACTATGGCAGGTGTGAGTGTAGACATTGGCCATAGCCACAGTACAGTTGAGGTCCCACAAAGGCAGATGGACAGGGGTGCTCACATGAGGAATGCTGCTCATCAAGCCACTGTCGCAATTGCCATGGCAGGTGTTACCATATGCATGTTTTTAGCTACCATGAAAGCACAGGCATGTAGTGAATGCAACACCAGACAAATGCTCAGGGTGTTGAATGCAACTCCTCCTGATTTATATGGTGACATACGTGACCTTGTTGTGGCCACACGCCAAAATACTGAGGTCATGCATAGACGGTGTGTTGAGACTTTGGTAATCCTCGATTGTGGCATGTTTGTGCTAGAGTGTGTGGTGGGAGATGGGCATCAGCCATGCGGACGTAGGTTAGCACTAACATCAGCTGACAGTCTACAGGCCCAAGCACCTTCATACTCCCATAGCAGCAGTGACACCAGCACTACCGAAGGGGGGTTGCTGTCCACATCACAATGGAGCAGGCCATGGGCAAGTGGTCCTGGGCAGTCCTGTGAGGGACATAGATCCAGCAGACAGCAGTCACCATCAGGAAGCAGTACTGCATCTGGCCTTGGGCTTGGTGGTGGTGCCACTGAGACCCCTGACAGGACCAGTTCACATGTCCATGGCCAAAGATGGTGAACTGGACACTCTGCCATGTATGGTCCACTGCTGTCCAACATATCCCTGTGTAGGGCAGCCACATGGCATGACTGTGTGTATACATACACACACACATCTGTATCATAGGCAGGTCACCTCCAGACACACACAGCACCTATGCACAGCCCATCTATAGGATACCCCAGCAAACACACACACACACACACACACACACACACACACACACACACACACACACACACACACACACACACACACACTCACACACACACACATGCACACACACACACACACACACACACACACACACACACACACACACACACACACACACATGGATGTCAACCGTATGGCCCAGCCTCGGCCAATGGCAAACCCACACCACACCACATGCTGTGCATATGGTGATAGCTATGCCACATCCCTGTCATCCATACCATCTATGCAGGGACAGGATAATATGGGTCTGATGCACAGGGTGATTCTAGTACAGTGTAGCTATGTAATATGATGTAAGGTGTTGCCTGCTTGCATTTGTTATGGGTACACATAAAAGTGTATGTAGCTTATTAGCGATGATGCATTTTTGCTGTTAGTACCACTGACTGTAGTCTGACATGCTGTATTATGTTTGTGTTCCAGGTGTCTGTGTGTCTGTTGGCTGTGGCCCTGCAGACATTACCAACATGGAGTATGGCAAAGTGGAGATACGCCGAACATTTCATGGCCAAAGGTACAGTTTTATATGTACGTTTACCAGGTGTGTATGCATGCAACAGTATATGACAGACACTGTTGTCAGACAGTGTGACCTTGCATACATACCCCTTGTCATAGGCAGGTAGCCTTCAAACATGTCACCTCAGTGTTGTGTAGTACCACAGGCTCATACATATGGAACAGGTTACTGGAGTACTGTCAGTAGGTCTCTCACAAGCTTAGGCATTAGGTTGACTGCAACAAATTCATGTGTCAGGACCTGTTGCCCCTGCCATTTCTTTCCCATATGCTCAACTCTGAAGCAGCTGGCGAGGGCATGCATGGTACTGTGTTTGACATGTTTGTGGTATGTATTCCTGAGTTCACAGGGAGGTACAGGGAGACAAAATGGTATATCCTTTGCATACACACAGTAAAGACTGATTTGGGGGATATGCATACAATAACACAAACACAGTTGGCAATAGATGCATAAACCTACATATCCGCTTTAATGTACTATAGTGCTACATACACATGACATGCCCCACATAGATTATTTGCGTGGGACATAACCCACTACCTCTTACAACATGTAATGTTGTGAATGCCTTCATGGATAGTGAGATAATCCACCAGAAATAGCAACTGGAGTCATATATTGCTCCTACAAGCCTGGACAAGTGATAGGGTAACAGAAGTTGTATCAGCATGATATTTCAGCCAGGTATGATATCTGATACTGGCATGTGTGTCAGTACACTAACTGTGACCTATTTGGCAACAATATCACATACATGGCCATTGTTAGGTGACACAGACCACATATAGGTTGCAAACATCCAGATATTCCATATACATCTTTACAGACGACTGGTATGGCATATGCAATGGTTTAACATGCTGCATGTGAGGCAGATGCCATTAACATGATATATAAAGTAATGACATCAGGAGGTGGTAAACAGGCTTGGATGATACACACATAAAAATGGTATAACCCACACAGGATATGATTGTCTCCCAAGCAAACACAAACACAGTTCCCAATATTGAGATTAGAACCCATACCTATCTAGTTATTTCTACTACAGTGTTATGCAGTTTTCAGATGCTCCACAGAGCTTATATGATTTCAACTTGTCCCAAGGTACTTCTAAGGTGAATGACAGCAGGCCTTGTAAAGTAGGGTGATGGGAAGTGTACAGAGTGCTACACAACTCAAAATGGTATATCCTTCACAGGATATGATCCTCAACCTACACACACACACACACACACACACACACACACACACACACACACACACACACACACACACACACACACACAGATGCCAGTATTGAGATTAGAACCCCTACCTATCTAGTTATTTTTACTATAGTGTTATGCAGTTATCCGACATGCCACTGAGCATATAGGAATTCAGCTTGTCCAAAGGTACATCTAAGGTGAATGACATCAGCAGGCCTTGTAAGGTAGGGTGATGGGAAGTGTACAGGGTGGTACACAACTTGAAATGGTATAACCCATACAGGATATGATTTTCAACCTACACACACACACACACAAACACACACACACACACACACACACACACACACACACACACACACACACACACACACACACACACACACACTTGCCAGTATTGAGATTAGAACCCCTACCTATCTAGTTATTTCTACTATAGTGTTACGCAGTTATCAGATGTGCCATGGAGCTAATATGAATTCAGTTTGTCCCAAGGTACTTCTAAGTTGAATAACATCAGCAGGCCTTGTAAAGTAGGGTGATGGGAAGTGTACAGGGTGGTACACAACTCAAAATGGTATTACCCACACATGATATGACTCTCATACAAACACACACACACACACACACACACACACACACACACACACACACACACACACACTTACTTGCCAAAATTGAGATTAGAACAGCTGCCTATATTGTGATTTGTACTATAGTGTTACACACTTATCACACACTCTACAGAGCTTATTGGGCTGACAGCTGGACAAAGGGGCTGATAAGGGGAATGACATCAGCAGAACTGATAAAGTAGGGCACTGGGTGGGAAACTTATCAAAATATTTCTTCTTATAAACATACAGACTTATACACACACTTATACACCCACATACACACATTTGCCATATATGAAAGTAGAACCCCTACTTATCCAATGGTTTGTGCTATAGCATTACACAGTTATCGCAAGTGCTACAGAGGTTACTGGGCTGATAATTGGCCAAAGGTGCTGATAAGGGGAATGACATCAACAGGACTGATAAAGTAAAGAACTGGTTAATACATTATGCTTAGTTGAAATCTAAGCATCTCAGTTGTTAATGGTAATTTTCTTTTCACTGAGTTAATAATTTTATATACTCTTTACTTTATAGTATTATTATATTATTAAATTACTTGGTAACATTAGGTTAGTTCAAATAGGAATTTTAAATTATATTATAATATTTATATACAGCAGATATGATTAAGTTAATGTGGGACCAAGATTAGGTTTATGCATTTTTTTATGTTTCTGCATTAGAATGAATATGCTTACTTTAACATAAAATCAATATATACATATACACACACACATATATATATATATATATATATATATATATATATATATATATATATATTGATTTTAATAATGCATTGATTTTTAGGTTGCACTGTATCTTTTATGTTTTTAAGTATGTGTAATTAATTAAGGGTGCGATTATTTAAATGAGGAAGTATTGGATGTATCTTGTCTGAAGAAGTTTAGTCTATGCACTAAATGGAAATCGCTTAACAAGTTTTATTAAAGTTGAATTCATTGTATACATTCAGTATTCGGCTTTCTTTTTGTTGTTTTCTAACAGTTTGGATTCACTTTAACTGAAAGTAGGGCACTGGGTGGGAAACTTATCAAAATACTTCATACAAACATACATACTTATACACCCACACATACATTTGGTGGATCTGAGAGTAGAATCCCTGCCTATCAAGTGATTTGTATTATAGTGTTACACAGTTATAGCATACACTATGGAGCTTATTGGGCTAACATTGGCCAAAGGTGATGATAAGGGAAATGACATCAGCAGGACTGATAAAGTTGGACACTGGGTGGGAAACTTATCAAAATAAAAAACAAAAAAAGAACCACGTCCAAAGCACAAGACAGAGGTTTGAAGTTTTAATCCAAAAGCATCAAAATTCACTTGCTAAGCACTTTCACCATTACAAATGGCTTCTTCAGAGTAAGTGAAAATCATCCATACCATACATTAAGTACCCAAACACTTACTCAAACATCCTATAAAAAATTAATTAGACAATCGAATAATTGCTAACCAAATTTAAACACTGAATGTGTCCACACACAATGAAAAATACTAACGCCTAAACTTACTGCTGAACCTAATATATAAAACATTTTATCTACAATATATAAAATTACATCTCTCAATCAAACAAAACTCACATAAATACATATATATATATATATATATATATATATATATATATATATATATATATATATTCATAATGAATACAAAAGGATAAAAAATACACAAAGTGTTAGTATTGTTAGTAGCAAATTGAAAAAAACTTAAAAGGGTATAAAGATACCTTGTAATCATATATTTATGCTAGATTCTATTAGCCCTATCTTTTAAAGCAGGTTTTAGAGAAATATATTCATTCAAACCTGGTGGGGTTGTTGCATCCAGGATTATTTGGCATTTATATTCTAATAATTCTACCTTCAACCCTTCATCACCTCCTCTTTCAAAAGATGTCACTCTATCAATCACAAAGAAAATACATTTCTTGAAATCACACAGTGTGCACTATGCATATATAATGCATTGTGTGTGTCCTTATTTTTTATAGCCCTCTAGTGTTCTACAATCCTATCTTTTAACCTACGGACAGTTTTTCCCACGTAGAATGCATTGCAACTAACACAGGTGGCACTATATACCAACTTCGGTGTGTTGCAACTACACCTACCAGGGCACCCTATGGTCTTGTTATAATTGGACACTACTGCACATGGTCCTTCATTAATGAACCTGCAAATTTTACAGGTTCCATACTTATACATCCTGGAACACTTATAAGTAATTCTTTTTTTTTTCAATAATAATTTTTTATTATTTTTCAACTTGTTCATACAAACATTTGAGCGAGAAAAGAAAAATAGGTAATTTCCAAACAAACTTATAGGTAATTCTGTTTCCCAACAAAATTCCTTTAATATTATTTCCCCTAGAATGTATTATTTTGGGGAAATTTCCTAAATCTTTCTTCATAGTTTCATTGACTACTGTGTCCCATGTTTTATTCACTACTTCAACAACAATTACTTCAATACCACTCATTTGACTATTGTATTTTAGAATCAATGCTTTACATTCAAAGGTGTTGTTATTCTGGACCATGTCTGTGCTTTTACCCCCTAAAATAGGTTGATATATACTCCTCCTTTTCTCCAAAACCTCATTTCTAAGTTTTAATAATATCTTTAATGGATATCCCCTATCCAAAAAGAAACCAATAAGAGTATACACTTCCTTAATACAGGTGTCATCATCACTCACTAATCTGGAAAGTCTTACCATCTGGCTCTTCACTATTCCTCTCTTTTGGTGAGGAGGGTGACAACTATTGTAATGTAACAAGGAATTACTATGAGATTTCTTCCTATAAATGTTGCTATGTAGAATATTGCCTGATTTGGTCAATTTGATGTCCGAAAACTCTATTTCATTTTCATTCCACTTCCTGGTAAATCTGAAAAAAGTAGTGGTACTATTTAGATATTCAACAAAGGACATAGCATCATCCTCACTGCCCTTCCAAAGTATTAATATATCATCTAGTAATCTGTTATAAAGAGCAATCTTGTCATTGTATGGTGAACCAAATATATAATTTTCCTCCCAATGCAGAAGAACCAGGTTGGCAAATCCAGGGGCACATTTTGCCCCCATTGCCACACCTGAAATTTGTTGAAACATCTCACCTTCAAATGTCACAAAGTTGTTCTTTAACACCATTTACATACTAGATATCATCATATTTATTTTGGCAGCATTTAGTTTACCACTTTTAACCAAACTCTGGGTGAAATATTCAACCCCTACATCTTGCGGGATTACTGTAAATAGGTTAATGACATCAATGGTTAAAAAAGATCATTCAGTACCACCATCAGATATCCTGTTAAGTCTATGAATGCAATGCCAAGAATCTTTCAAAATATGTGGAACCCTAGCCACAACCTTCTGAATCCCTTCATCGACAAAAGCAGCCAAGGGTTCAGTCTTGGAATCCCAGGAAGAGACTATAGCTCTAAAAGGAGGATCTCTAATGCCTTTATGTATTTTGGGGATACCAAAAATAACCAGTGTGACAGGGTGTTCCACATTTAGAATGTTGTATTCTGTTTCAGTCAGTGCCCCCTGAAATAGGGCATCAAGTAAAAACAGATCAAATTTACGGTATGCTATATGCAATTCGTTGATAGATGCCCTTTGGTAGGTTGTGTGGCTGTCCAAAATTTCCTGCATCTTAGCTATATAATCAAATCTGGACATAATCACCACACCCCCACTCTTATCGGGTTTCATAATTCTCAAATCTTTATTTTTGGCTAAATCAAACAAAGCATCTTTTTCCTTTGGAGACAAATTCAAACCACAGTTTGCCCCCCATTTGGTGTTAATCATATTCTTAATTCCCATAGCACATAGTTTTGCAAAAGTAAACACATCCTTGTTACATGGGGGTATATATACACTTGTCCTTTTTTAACAGCCCTCATTTTTTTGGTTACAAACACCACTGAGGTTGTCCTTAAAGTAAAGGGCCAGATTTAGCTGCCTAGCAAACATTTTGACACTAGTGAGTACATCCACCATATTTGCTATAAAACTGGGTACAAAAGGAAAAACATTTAACAATACATCATGATGAGATCCTTTAATATCAAAGGCACTGTAATTATAAACACTGAAATTGGATTTGGTGAAGATTTTGCACTGTGACAACAAGTTCTCATTGTTTAATCATACTTCTTCATCACGCATAGTAGTAATTGGGAAACAAGATGAAATTTCACATACATCACAGTCAAATTCAATATTAAAGTCAATGGCACAATTACAACAACAGAAGGAGATATTAAATGACTTTAATATTGAATTTGACTGTGATGCATGTGAAATTTCATCTTGTTTCCCAATTACTACTATGTGTGATGAAGAAGTATGTTTAAACAATGAGAACTTGTTGTCACAGTGCAAAATATTCAACAAATCCAATTTCAGTGTTTATAATTACAGTGCCTTTGATATTAAAGAATCTCATCATGATGTATTGTTAAAAGGTTTTTCTTTTGTACCCAGTTTTATAACAAATATGGTGGATGTACTCACTAGTGTCAAAATGTTTGCTAGGCAGCTAAATCTGGCCCTTAACTTTAAGGACAACCTCAGTGGTGTTTGTGACCAAAACAATGAGGGCTGTTTAAAAAGGAAGAGTGTATATATACCCCCATGTAACAAGGATGTGTTTGCTTTTGAAAAACTATGTGCTATGGGAATTAAGAATATGATTAACACCAAATGGGGGGCAAACTGTGTTTTGAATTTGTCTCCATAGGAAAAAGATGCTTTGTTTGATTGAGGCAATAATAAAGATTTGAGAATTATGAAACCCGATAAGGGTGGGGTGTGGTGATTATGTCCAGATTTGATGATATAGCTAAGATGCAGGAAATTTTGGATGACCACACAACCTACCAAAGGGCATCTATCAATGAATTGCATATAGCATACCATAAATTTGATCTGTTTTTACTTGATGCCCTATTTCAGGGGGCACTGACTGAAACAGAATACAACTTTCTAAATGTGGAACACCCTGTCACACTGGTTATTTTTGGTATCCCCAAAATACATAAAGGCATTAGAGATCCTCCTTTTAGAGCTATAGTCTCTTCCTGGGATTCCAAGACTGAACCCTTGGCTGCTTTTGTCGATGAAGGGATTCAGAAGGTTGTGGCTGGGGTTCCACATATTTTGAAAGATTCTTGGCATTGCCTTCATAGACTTGACAGGATATCTGATGGTGGTACTGAATTGTCTTTTTTAACCATTGATGTCATTAACCTATTTACAGTAATCCCGCAAGATGTAGGGGTTGAATATTTCACCCACAGTTTGGTTAAAAGTGGTAAACTAAATGCTGCCAAAATAAATATGATGACATCTAGTATGGAAATGGTGTTAAAGAACAACTTTGTGACATTTGAAGGTGAGATGTTTCAACAAATTTCAGGTGTGGCAATGGGGGCAAAATGTGCCCCTGGATTTGCCAACCTGGTTCTTCTGCAGTGGGAGGAAAATTATGCATTTGGTTCACCATACAATGACAAGATTGCTCTTTATAACAGATTCCTAGATAATGTATTAATACTTTGGAAGGGCAGTGAGGATGATGCTATGTCCTTTGTTGAATATCTAAACAATACTACTACTTTTTTCAGATTTACCAGCAAGTGGAATGAAAATGAAATAGAGTTTTTGGATATCAAATTGACCAAATCAGGAAATATTCTACATAGC